>NC_086444.1:108126914-108430573 GCF_028390025.1 Pseudophryne corroboree | reverse complement strand
GTAGACGCCAAGGCCAAAAGCATGACCACTTTCCAAGTGAGAAACTTTAACTCAACCTTTCGCAAAGATTCAAACCAGTGAGACATAAGAAACTGTAACACCACTTCAAGATCCCACGGTGCCACAGGTGGCACAAATGGAGGATGTATATGCAGCACTCCCTTCACAAAGGTCTGAACCTCAGGAAGGGCGACCAATTATTTTTGAAAGAAAATAGATAAGGCCAAAATCTGCACTTTGATGGAACCCAATTTCAGGCCTGCATCCACTCCTGCCTGCAAAAAATGGAGGAAACGACCCAAGTGAAACTCCTCCGCAGGAGCTGTTTTGGTTTCACACCACGACACATACTTTCTCCAAATACGGTGATAATGTTTCGCCATGACCTCCTTTCTAGCCTTAAGGAGAGTGGGGATGACTTCCCCGGGAATACCTTTACGAGCTAGGATTTGGCGTTCAACCTCCACGCCATCAAACGCAGCCGCGGTAAGTCCGGAAACATGTATGGCCCCTGCAGTAACCGGTCCTCTCTGCGAGGAAGCGGCCAAGGATCTTCTATGAACAATTCCTGAAGATCCGGATACCAGGCCCTCCGTGGCCAATCTGGAACGATGAGCACTGCCGGAAACCTTGTTCGTCTTATGATCCTCAACACTTTTGGAATGAGAGGAAGTGGAGGGAACACATATACAGACCGAAACACCCACAGAGTTACCAGGGCGTCCACTGCACTGGCTTGGGTGTTCCTTGACCTGGAACAATACCTCGGAAGCTTCTTGTTGAGGCGAGTCGCCATCATGTCTATTTGAGGACTTCCCCAACGCCTTGTCACTTCTGCAAATACCTCTTGATTGAAGAGCCCACTCTCCCGGATGGAGATCGTGTCTGCTGAGGAAGTCTGCTTCCCAGTTGTCCACGCCCGGAAGGAAGACTGCTGACAGAGCGCTCACGTGCTTTTCTGCCCAGCGGAGAACTCTTGTGGCCTCCGCCATCGCCGCTCTGCTCTTTGTTCCGCCCTGTCGGTTTACGTACGCCACCGCTGTTACGTTGTCCGACTGAATCAGGACAGGTAGACCTCGAAGGTGTTCAGCTTGCAGAAGGCTGTTTTAAATGGCTCTTAACTCCAGAACATTTATGTGGAGACAAGTTTCCTGGCTTGACCATTTTCCCTGGAAACTTCTTCCTTGTGTGACTGCTCCCCAGCCTCGGAGACTTGCATCCGTGGTCAGCAGGACCCAATCCTGGATCCCAAACCTGCGTCCCTCTAGAAGGTGAGAACTTTGCAGCCACCACAGAAGAGAAATTCTGGTCCTGGAAGATAGACATATTTTCGGTGCATGTGCAGGTGAGACCCGGACCATTTGTTCAACAGATCCCACTGAAACACCCGGGCATGAAACCTGCCAAACGGAATGGCTTCGTAAGCCACAACCATCTTCCCTAGCACTTGAGTGCATTGATGAATCGACACTCTTGCCGGTTTCAGAATCTCCTTGACCATGGTCTAGATTTCCAGAGCTTTTTCCGCCGGAAGAAACACTCTCTGTAGTTCCGTGTCTAGGATCATGCCAAAGAAGGGCAGCCGAGTTGTCGGGATCAACTGAGACTTTGGCAAATTTAGAATCCAACCATGATGTTGCAGAACCGTGAGGGAGAGCTCCACATTTCTTAGCAACTGCTCTTTTGATCTCGCCTTAATCAGGAGATCGTCCAAGTACGGGATAATTGTGACACCCTGCTTGCGTAGAAGTACCATCATTTCCGCCATCACCTTGGTGACGACCCTCGGGGCCGTGGAAAGCCCAAACGGCAAACTTCTGAAATTGGTAATGACAATCCTTCACCGCAAACCTTAGGAAGGCCTGATGAGGAGGATATATAGGGACGTGTAAGTAGGCATCTTTTATGTCTACTGATGCCATAAAATCCCCCCCTTCTAGGCTGGAGATCACAGCTCGAAGAGAAAAAACGGCGGGGGTGGGGGGCATCTCCTGAAACTCCAGTTTGTACCCCTGGGACACTATGTCTAAGACCCAAGGATCCATGCCCGATTGAAACCAGTCCTGACTGAAGATTCGGAGACGGCCCCCCACCTGCACGGACTCCCATAGGGGAACCCCAGCGTCATGTGGTGGACTTGGCAGAAGCGGGGTAGGACTTTTGGTCCTGAGCGCCAGACACAGCAGGCGACCTTTTTCCCCTTCTTCTACCTTTTGAAGCGAGGAAGGACGAGCCCTTTCCTTTTTTGTATTTATTAGGCCGAAAGGACTGCATCTGATAATGGGGCATCTTTTTCTGTTGTGCAGAAACATAAGGAAGAAAAGATGACTTACCAGCAGTAGCGGTAGACACTAGGTCAGCAAGGCCGTCACCAAACAAGACACTACCTTTAAAAGGGAGAGCTTCCATAGCTTTCTTGGAGTAGGCATCAGCATTCCATTGATGAATCCACAGCGCCCTCCTGGCTGAGACCGCCATGGCATTGGCCCTTGATCCCAAGAAGCCAATATCCCTCGCCACATACTTTAGGTAATCTGCAGCGTCCTTGATATAACCAAGAGTCAAAAAAATGTTATCCTTATCAAGGGTATCCATGTCAGATGCTAAATTATCAGCCCACTTAGCAATAGCACTACTCACCCATGCCAATGCCACAGCAGGCCTGAGGAGTGTACCAGTAGTGACGAAAATGGCCTTCAATGTCGTCTCCTGCTTGCGATCCGCCGGATCCTTGAGGGCAGCCATGTCCGGAGACGGAAGCGCCACCTTTTTGGACAGTCTAGACAGAGCCTTGTCCACATTGGGAGACGACTCCCATTTCTCCCTGTCATCAGAGGGGAAAGGATATGCCATAAAAATTCTCTTGGGAATCTGCCACCTTTTGTCAGGCGACTCCCAAGCCTTTTCACAAAGAGCGTTCAGTTCATGAGAGGGGGGAAATGTTACCTCAAGTTTTTTTCCCTTATACAAACAAACCCTCGTATCTGGAACAGCAGGCACTTCAGAAATATGTAAAACATCTTTAATAGCCACAATCATGTACTGAATACTCTTAACCAATTTCGGATGTAAACTGGCCTCATTGAAGTCGACACTGGAATCAGTCCGTGTCGGTTTCCGTATCTGCCATCTGGGTAAGCTAACGTTTTTGTGACCCTGGGGGGGTCTGTACCTGAGTCAAAGCGTCCTCCATGGATTTTCTCCACATTTGTGTCTGAGAATCAGCTTTATCTAGCCTCTTAGACAATAATGCCACATTTGCATTCAATGTACTCAACATATTTACTCAATCAGCAGTCGGCTGTGCCGACAGAGTCATTCCCAAATCCTTCTCCGCGCCCCCGTAACTGCCTTCGGGGAGGAACACTCAGCCTCAGACATGTCGACACACATTACCGACACACCACACTCACACTGGCCAAAGGGGACAGACCCACAGGGAAGCCTGCAGAGAGAACACAGAAGGAGTATGCCAGCTCACACCCCAGCGCCCATATACTGCTACATAAATAATATATGATGTCTGCGCTGAATATATACATATATATAGCGCCAATTTCTGGTGCCCCCCCCCCCCCCCCCCGTTTTGCTCCCTTTTTACTTGTAAGGAGAGTGGAGGTACGGGCCAGCGTCTCCGCATGCACTGTGGAGAAGAGAAAATGGCGCTGGTAAGCTGTGCGGCTAAGCCCCGCACCCTTCCCGGCGCGCTATAGTCCCGCTAAACTTCAAAATATTATACTGGTGGGGGTACATACCCAGTGTCCAGGCACCCCTAATATGTATATTGCCAGTGTAAAACAAGGCTCCAGTAACTTGCTGCCCAGGACGCTCCCCCCCCAGCGCCCTGCACCCTGCGAGTGCCGTTGGTGTGTGGGAGCAAGGCAGGGGCGGATTGGGAACAAAAAGCGACCCTGGAAATATTTGTACTAGTGGCCCCACTTGGGCAACACCAGAGGTGTAAGGTCTAGCCATGGGCCATGGCAGCAGCACCCTCCCCCCAAGACTTTCCCGATAGTGGGCATGTGCAGCATCAAGGGGGAAGTTAAAAGGAAATTAAATTACATATTATGAGCACATTATATGATACACCTTCAGAATTTAGGAAACTATATAATTCTTTAGAAAGATATATTTTCTTGCTTATTACACCAACTGTATCCCAATCACTATTCACTCAATCTTATATGTCAGCAAGCAGGCAGACAGAGCATACACTAGATCATCTGCAATCACAGGCTAAGTGGCAAAGTCATTTTCATATATGCAAATTATTTTGCATCTTATTCATTATGTCTATAAATAGGACCACATGTCCTCAAACAAAACAGGCCCCATAGGTGCGTCGGCCCACCGGGAATCTTCCCTGTACACCCTATGGCCAATCCGCCTCTGGAGCAAGGAGAGCAGCGCTACCGCTGCGCTGTACCTCCGTTACTGAAGTCTTCTGTTCTTCTAATACTCACCCGGCTTCTTTCTTCTGGCTTCTGTGAGGGGGGTGACGGCGCTGCTCCGGGAACAAGCAGCTAGGCGCACCAAGTGATCGAACCCTCTGGAGCTAATGGTGTCCAGTAGCCTAAGAAGCAGAGCCCTTAACTCAGAAGAAGTAGGTCTGACCTCTCTCCACGAAGCAGGGAGCCTGTAGCCAGCAGGTCTCCTTGAAAATAAAAAAGCCTAACATAAAGTCTTTCCAGAGAAACTCAGTAGAGCTCCCCTAGTGTGTGTCCAGTCTCTCCTGGGCACAACCTCTAACTGAGGTCTGGGGGAGGGGCATAGAGGGAGGAGCCATTTCACACCCAGTAAAAGTCTTATAGTGTGCCCATGTCTCCTGCGGATCCCGTCTATACCCCATGGTCCTTTTGGAGTCCCCAGCATCCTCTAGGACGTAAAAGAAATAGTTTTATTTACTAAACAGAATTATTATACTTTTAGCTTTGGTCAAAAAACTTTGCTGCCTTTGCAAATGATGCAGGGAGGGGGTAGGCGGCAGCAGCCTGTGACCGAGGCTGGAGGTATGTGTGAAATGCATTGCGTGTATGTGTGTGTGTGTCAGGTGCGTGCTTATATATATGTGTGTGGGTCAGGTACTGCGTGTATATATATATATATATATCTGTGTGTTTCAGGTGCCGTGCGTATATATATATATATATATATGTGTGTTTCAGGTGCCGTGCCTATATATGTGTGTGTCAGGTGGCGCGCATATATATGTGTGTGTCAGTTGGCGCGCATATATATGTGTGTGTTAGTTGGCGCGCATATATGTGTCAGGTGGCGTGCATATGTGTGTGTTTCAGGTACTGCGTGTGTGTGTGTCAGGTGCCGTGCATGTACATATGCCCATGTGTGTGAGTGGTGCCGTCGCACATGTATGTGTGTGTCAGGTGCCACACGTGTATATGTGTGTGTTTGTTAAATGATACATCTGTGTATATGTGCCAGGTGCTGTGTAAATGCTACGCGTGTGTGTGTGTGTCAGGTGCTGTGCATATATATGATTGTTTCAGGTACTGCGTGTATAGCTGTGTGTGTTAGGTGCTGTGTGTTTATATGTGTGTGTGGTGCCGCGCGTGTACGTGTGTGTGTGAGACGTGCCGCGTGTGTGTCAGGTGTCGCACGTGTACGTACACGTGTGTGTGTCAGTTGTGTGAGGTGCCACGTGTTTGCCAGGTGCCGTGCGTGTATATGTGTGTTATGTGTGTGTGCCAAGTACTGCGTGTGTATATTAGTGCGTCCGATGCTGTGCCTGTATATGTGTGTGGTGCTGCGTGTGTATGCATCACTTGCCACACGCAGGTGTGTGTCAGGTGTTGTGCGTGTATATATGTTTGTGTAAGGTGTTGTGCATGTATGTGTGTGTGTGTCAGGTCCTGCGTGTATATGTGTGTGTGCTAGGTTTTGCGCATGTATATGTGTGTGTGAGGTCCTGCGCATGTATGTGTGTGTGTGTCAGGTGCTGCGCATGTATGTTTGTTTAATGCTATGTCTGTGTATATGTGCATGTGTGCCAGGTGCTGCGTAAATGCTACGTGTGTGTGTGTCAGATGCTGCGCATATATATGATTGTTTCAGGTACTGCGTGTATATATGTGTGTCATGTGCTGCGCATGTATGTGTCTGTGTCAGGTGCTGCGCATGTGTATGTGTTTGTGTGTGTCAGGTGCTGCGCTCGCTTATATATATGTGTGTGTCAGGTGCTGCACGTGTATGTGTGTGTCTGGTGTGCATGTATGTGTGTGTCTGGTGCTGCGTTTGTATGCGTCAGCTGCCACATGTGTGTCAGGTGTTGAACGTGTATGTGGGTGTGAGTGTCAGGTGCTGCGCATGTATGTGTGTGTGTCAGGTGTTGCGCGAGTATGTGTGTGTGGTGCCACGCGTGTACATGTGTGTGTATGCATCAGTTGCCACACGCGTGTGTGTGTCAGGTGTTGTGTGTGTATATATATGTGTGTAAGGTGTTTTCCATGTATATGTGTGTGTCAGGTCCTGTGTGTATATATGTGTGTGTAAGGTGTTGCGCATGTATATGTGTGTGTCAGGTCCTGCGTGTATATATGTGTGTGTAAGGTGTTGCGCATGTATATGTGTGTGTCAGGTCCTGCGCATGTATGTGTGTGTGTGTGTCAGGTGCTGCGCATGTATGTGTGTGTGTCAGGTGCTGCACATGTATTTGTGTGTGTGTGTGTGTGTGTGTGTCAGGTGCTGCACATGTATATGTGTTTGTTAAATGCTATGTCTGTGTATATGTGCATGTGTGCCAGGTGCTGCGTAAATGCTACGTGTGTGTGTTTCAGGTGCTACGCATATATATGATTGTTTCAGATGCTGCGTGTATATATGTGTGTCAGGTGCTGCGCATGTATGTGTCTTTATCAGTGCTGCACATGTATGTGTGTGTGTCGGGTGCTGTGCGTATATTTGTGTGTGTCAGGTGCTGCACGTGTATGTCTGTGTCTGGTGCTGCGTTTGTATGCGTCAGCTGCCGCGTGTGTGTCAGGTGTTGAACGTGTATGTGGGTGTGAATGTCAGGTGCTGCGCGTGTGTGGTGCTGCGTGTGTACGTGTGTGTGGTGCCGCGCGTGTGTGTGTCAGTCAGGTGTCGCGCGTGTACGTATACATGTGTGTCAGTTGTGTGAGGTACCACGTGTTTGTGCCAGGTAGCGCGCGTGTATATGTGTGTTAAATGCTACATGCATATATATGTGTGTGTGCCAAGTACTGCGTGTGTATCTTAGTGCATCTGATGCTGTGCCTGTATGTATGTGTGTGTGTGTATGCAGGGCCGGTTCTTGCCCTTTCGGCGCCCCGGGCAAAATTTAGGGGCGTGGCTTAACATGGGGGCGTGGTCAGTCACGCCCCCCATTTGTAGCGCCGCTGGAAAAAAAAAAAAAAAGTATACTTACTGTACCCCGCTCCTGTTTCCAGACCCTGCAGACCGGCGCCGCTCTTCTCCTCGGATCTATGGGAGAGACGTCAGTCATGACGTCTCTCCCATAGCACAGCATAAGCGCTAGAGGTCAATTATGACCCCTAGCGTCTATGCCACAATGCTGTGCGGTGCGCGATGACGTCATCGCGCACCGCACACCAAAGGTCCTCTCCATGAAGGGAAACTAGACGCTTAGCGTCTGATTCTCTTCAGAGCGGGGGAGGACCAGCGCCACGAAGGGAAACCAGACGCTTAGCGTCTGGTTCCCTTCTCACAGCGGGAGGGGGGGCACAGCGGGGGCGCACACTGACAGTGGAGGATCTTGCCATGGTGCGGCGCCCTCCGGATGGCGCCGGCGCCCTCCGGAAGGCGGCGCCCCGGGCAAAAGTCCTGCTTGCCCGTGGCAAGATCCGCCACTGTGTGTATGTGTATGCATCAGTTGCTGCGTGCGGGTGTGTCAGGTGTTGTGCGTGTATATATGTGTGTGTAAGGTGTTGCGCGTGTATGTGTGTGTCAGGTGCTGCGAATGTATGTGTCTGTGTCAGGTGCTGTGCATGTATATGTGTGTGTGTGTGTGTGTGTCAGGTGCTGCGCGTATATTTGTGTGTGTCAGGTGCTGCGCGTGTATGTGTGTGTCTGGTGCTGCATTTGTATACGTCAGCTGCCGCGTGTGTGTCAGGTGTTGAACATGTATGTGGGTGTGAGTGTCAGGTGCTGCGCATGTATGTGTGTGCGTGTGTCAGGTGCTGCGCGTGTATGTGTGTGTGTCAGGTGATGCGCGTGTATATGTGTGTGGCAGGTGCTGCGCGTGTATATGTGTGTGTCAGGTGCTGCACGTGTATATGTGTGTGTCAGGTGCTGCGCGTGTATATGTGTGTGTCAGGTGCTGCGTGTGTATATGTATGTGAGTGGCAGGTGCTACGTGTGTATGTGTGTGCGTGGCAGGTGCGCGTGTATATGTGTGTGTGAGGTGCTGCGAGTGTATGTGTGTGTGAGGTGCTGTGTGTGTGTGTGTGTGTGTGTGTGTTAAATGCCACGTGTATATATGTGTCAGGTGCTGCCTGTGTATGTGTGTGTCAGGTGCTATGTGTCTATGTGTGTGTCAGGTGCTACATGTCTGTGTGTCAGGCGCTGCATGTTTATATTAGTGTGTCAGCTGTTGCATGCATTTGTGTGTGTCAGGTGTTGCGCGTGTATATGTGTGTGTGTCAGGTGTTGCGCGTGTATATGTGTGTGTTTCAGGTGTTGCACGTCTACAGTATGTGTGTGTGTCAGGTGCTGCGCGTGTATATGTGAGTGTCAGGTGTTGCATGTGTATATGTGTGTGTTAGGTGCTGCGCATGTATGTGAGTGTGTGTCAGGTGCTGCGAGTATATATGTGAGTGTGTCAGGTGTTGTGAGTATATATGTGTGTGTGAGAGTCAGGTGCTGTGAGTGTATATGTGTGTCAGGTGCTGCATGTGTGTTAAATGCCGCTCCCCCCACCCCCACACACACACATTCAGAGCTCTCTGGATCTGCTCTCACTCCTCAGGCGCGCTGTCTTCCACAGATGCTAGCAGGTTGTCTTTCCCCTGCCTGTCACCGCCTCTGCTGTAAGTGTTCTTCCACGACTCCAGTCAGGATGCACTGCTTGTATAACCGCAGATCAGTGGTTCTCCTCACACCCCTATAAAAAAAATAAAAAAAAAATATATATATATATATATATATATATATATATGTACCTTACACTTCTTTATCACTTCTCAAGCCTTGACAAAGGGGTTGGATACCCCGAAACGTTGGTGAAACATGCCGTTATTTTTCTCAAATACACATCGCTTGTTGTAAGACCTCGAGTGCCGCAGTATTTTTCCATTTTATTACAAGTTACTTACTGAGGGCACCGTGGCGCATGAGTTACCAGAGGAGTGCCGGGCTGTATTGTATTGTATTGTATTATATATATATATATATATATATATATATATATAGTGGACAGCGAAACTCAGGGCACAGGGGACTGTACTAAAGGGGGCAACAAGCAAAGTACAGGGGACTGGACGGGGGCGTCACGCAAAGCACAGGACTGTATGGGGGATCAACACTCAGGGCACAGGGTACTATACAGGGTGATGACACATAGGGCGCAGGGGATTATACAGTAGGGTAATGCACAGGGCGCATGGGACTATACAGGGGGGCAATACACAGGGCACAGGGAACTGTATAGGAAACACAGGGTGCAGGGGACGGTTAGGGAGGGGTGTCACACAAGGTGCAGGGGACTGTATGGGGGGGGCGCAACACGTAGGGTGCAGGGACTTACGGGGGGGACACGCAGAGGACTGTAAGGGTGGGGGGTGACTTGCAGGGTGCAGGGTACTGTACAGGGGGGACAACACGTGGGGCACGGGACTGTATGGGGAGGCGGTACGCAGGGGACTGTATGGGGGGGGTGACACGCAGGGTGCAGGGGACTGTACAGTGGAGCAGGGCGCAGGGGATTGTACGGGGGGCGACACACAGAGGACTGAGGGGGTAGGGCAACATGCAGGACGCAGGGGACTGTACAGGGTGGTGACACGCAGGTGCAGGGGACAGTACCGGGTGTAAGCAACATACTGGGTGCAGGGGACTGTACTGAGGGGGTCAACACGCAGGGTGCAGGAGCCTGTTCAGTGAGGGCAACATGCAGGATGCAGAGAACTGTACAGGGAGGGGGGCGACAGACAGGGTGCAGGGGACTGTATGAGTGCGGGGGCAACATACATGGGAATGTACAGAGGTAGGGCGACATGCAGGGGACTGTACGGGGGTGTATGTTTGACTTGAAGGGAGAAGGGGACGTTACCGAGGTAAAGCAACACGCATGGGACTGTACTAAAGGGGGGCGACATGCAAGGCACAGGGGATTGTACGGGGGTGACACACAGGGTGCAAGGGACAGTACTGGGGGAAAGCGACACTCAGGGAGCAGGAGACTGTACTGAAGGGGGGACTGTACGGGGGAGTGGCATGCATGACGCAGGGGACTGTGCGGGGGTGACACGCAGGGCACATGGAGCTGTACATGGGGCAACACGGAGGGGCGCAGGCGATTTTACAGGGAGGGGGGAAACGCAGGGCACATGGGGACTATACGGGGGAGGTGACACGCAGAGCATAGGGCACTGTACGGGAGGTGACAAGCAGGGCTCAGGGTACTGTACGGGGTGGGGTTACATGCAGGGCGCAGGGGACAGTACCGGAGGAAAGCAACACGCAGTGTGCAGGGGACTGTACTGAAGGGGGCAACACGCAGGGTGCAGGGGACTAACTGTACAGGGGTGGGCAAAACGCAAGGCACAGGGGACTGTACGGTGGGGGTGACACACATAGGGTGCAAGGGACTGTACCAGGGGAAAGTGACACGCAGGGCACAGGACTGGGGTGAAAGCGACCTGCAGGGCACAGGGGACTGTGCGGTGGTGACAGGCAGGGTACAGAGTACTGTATGCGTGGGGGGCAACACGCAGGGGAGTGTTCGGGGGGTAGGGTGACATTCAGGACGCAGAGGACTGTACGTGTAAGGGAAGGGGGTGGCACGCAGGGCACAGGGGACAGTGCCGGGGAAAGCGCTGCGCATGGCACAAAACATGGGGAAAGCAACACGCAAGGTGCAGGAGACTGTACTGAAAAGGGGGCCACACTGGCCACAGGAAACTGTGTAGGGGGATGACGACATGCAGGGAGCAGGGGACTGTATGGGTAGTGATACCTAGGGTGCATGGAACTGTATGGGGGGCACACAGCGGGGGGGGGGGGGGTTCCGGGTACATAGTACAGGGGGAGGAGTGGGGTAGCCAGGCACACAGAAGGGAGGAGGCGCAGGGGAGCCGGGCACACAAAACGGAGGGAGGAGCGGATGAGCAGGGGCAGATAGAACCGGGGTGGTAGCAAGGCACGCATAATGGGGGGGAGCCGGGCACACAGAACCGGGGGGGGGGGGGTAGCCAGGCACACAGAATGGGGTGGGGACGGTAGCAGGGCACACAGAACGGGGGGGGGGGGGTAGCCAGGCACACAGAATGGGGGGAGGGCGGGGGTGCACACCCCTAGGGGGGAGCCAGGCACGCAGCACAAAAAGGAGGAGCCAGGCACACAGCGAAGGGGGGGGGGGTCCGGGCACAGAGCACGGTGAGAGGAGCGGGGGAGCTGGGCACACAGCACTGGGGGGGGGGAGCTAGGCACACAGTGGAGGGGCGGGTTTTCTGGGCACACAGCACGGGGGGAGTGGCGGGGTAGCCAGGCACACAGCAGGGGGGGGGGGCAGGCACACAGAACGCAATTAGTACTTGATAAATAGGCCCCTAATAGCCATATAAAAATAAATCATTTCCGGTAGTGGGTTGTGAGAGACTCAACTGTATACTACTGTGGCCGGGGGATCGGATCCACCCAGCTATGGCGGCCACAACTGCATAATTTTATGTGCTGCAGCGCCATTAGGAGAAAATGTCAGTGCCATGCGCCTAATTTTGTTCAGCTGACCGTGCATATGAAGAGAGGCACCAGATCCCGATATAGCAGCCATAAGAAATGCTAAACCCAATAATTAGTAAATATGCCCCTTAATGAGTAGACAATCGCCTATGCTTTCAATTGGATGATTTTTTGTTGTTTATATACTATCTAGGAGCATTTTCATTCACATCGCACAAATATCCATATGACAAAAATATTCAATCACATAAAAGTGACGTTATAAAGTCCTCATAATGTCACTTAGGGGGAGATGTACCAACCCTTGGGGAGAGATAAAGTGGAGAGGTTTCTCAAAGGTTCTGTCATTTCAAAAACTTTTTCAGCCGAAGCCACGGTCACCTCGGGTAGGCAGAGCCGGCCCTGACTATGTTGATGCCCTGGGCAATATTCTGGCTGGTGCCCCCCCCCCCCGCTTCGTAGATAGTGGGTGACAGGGAGACATTGGCGGACAGCGAGATGGCTGATGACAGGGATGGTGACATGGTGAGGGTGACATTAGGTGACAGGAGGAGGGTGACCGGGAGATAGAGGGTGACCGTGAGACGATGACAAGGAGATAGAGGGTGACAGGAAGACATTGGGTGAGAGGGAGTGGATGACAGGGTGACATTGAGTGACAGGGAAATAGAGAGTATCAGGGAGACACTGGGTGATAGGAAGAGGGAGACAGGGAGATAATGGGTAACAGGAAGAGGGAGACAAGAGGATAGTGGGTGACAATGTGAGGGTGACAGGGACATAGCGGGTGATAAGAAGAGGGTGACAGAAACATAGAGAGTGACAGAAAGATAGTGGGTGACACGAAGAGGGTAACATGGAGATAGTGGGTGACTGGGGAGGCAGTGTATGATAGCTGTGAAGGAGTGATAATTGTAAGTTTACTTACTTCTGGGGCCGGGTGTGAGATGGACTGGTTCTCTCTGCAGGCAGGGACCAGGCTGTTCCTCTTATCTGCCTAGCCTCAATCATCATCCCTGGTGGCACCGCCTCCCATCAGCATCAGTCTGTCAGTCACTCACGAGGCAGAGGGTAGGAGTCCCAAGGGTCCTTAGTCATGGCACATAGAGCAGCATGACAGTGTAGTAATGAGTCCAGGGACAGATTGTGGACTATAAGTGGCACTGGAAAAATATCTGGGGGTGCCCTCACATGGGCGGTGACAGGAAGACACTGGGGGTCATTCCGAGTTGATCGCAACCAGCAACTATTAGCTGCTGCTGCGTTCAACAGTCCCCGCCTGTGGGGGAGTGTATTTTAGCTTAGCAGGGCTGCGATCACTTGTGCAGCCCTGCTAAGCTAGACAAAATTCAAGCAGACCAAGAGTAGCCCTATACCTACTTACCCTGTGCGATGGATCCAGCGATGATGGGCCCGGCTTTGACGTCACTCCTCCGCCCTCTGTTGTCCTGGACACGGGTGCGTTTTACTCACCACTCTCCGAAAACACTCTCCAACGGACAGGTGACGCCCCCTTCGCCTCCTTCCTGTCAATCTTCTTAGCGGTCGCCGCTGCGACCGTTTCCGACGGTAGCTGCGACGTAATCTGGTGACCCCTGTCGCCGAGCAACATTGCGCACGTGCACAGCGCCCGCCGCACCCGTTCGCACCGCAGCGAGAAACTGTTGCGTGCGAACGGGTCGGAATGACCCCCTTTGTCAGGGAGAGGGTGACATGGAAATAGTGAGTGACAGGGAGGGAAACATTGGGTGTCACCCACTCTCTCCCTGGAGCCAACACCCTAACTGCAGCCTAATCCTATCCCCACCCTAACTGCGCTCCAACCCTAACCACAATCTAATACTACCCCTACCCTAACCCCACCCTAACTGCAGTCTACCCCTAACTGGTGTGTGGGGGAGGGGGTGATCGGTAATGCTGTGGATGTAGGGGTTAAAGCCATGCGGGAAGAGAGCAGGAAAGGGGAACTCATGTAGGCGAGGCAGGGCAAAGGTGCCACAGATGGGGGTGAGGGTTGGTGTTTGTTGCTGTGAGGGGAGCAGGAGAGGGCAATCTTTGTGGGGGAGAGGTGGGGTTGGATGGATGCCTTTGTTCTGTAAGTGGAAGTTTGGAGCTGTGAGGGGAGTGAGAGCTGGACAGGGGAACCCGTGTGGGGATGGAGTGGGGGAGGGAGTTGGAGCTGCGAAGTAACAGAGGAGAGGGAAGTCTGTGCAGGGGAGTGTCGGGGGTAGGGAGGGGGTAATGGTGCACAGAGGGGATGGGGGTGGTTTTTTTTGGAGGTGCCATGGATGGGGGATGGGTAGGAGCAGTGGAAGGTACAGAAAGGACCAGAGAGAGAAGACTGTGTGGGGGAAGGGGGAGATTTTTTTGAACTGGAGACTGGAGCCTGTTTGGGGGAGGAGGGAGGGGGGTTCGGGGGTGCTGCAAATATAGGATAGGTAACAGGAGTGATAGCACAGAGAGGACAGGAGACAGGAGCCTGTGTGGGGGAGGAGGGGAGAGGGGTTCGAGGGTGCTGCAAATATAGGATAGGTAACAGGAGTGATAGCACAGAGAGGACTGGAGACAGGAGTCTGTGTGGGGGAGGAGGGGGTCCCGCAGATGGGGAATCGGGGGGTGCAGTGGATGTGGGGTGGGTAGCAGTAGTGAGGGCACAGAGAAGACTGGAGACAGGAGTCTGTGTGGGGAAGGAGGGGGTCCCGCGCATGGGGAATCAGGGGGTGCAGCGGATGTGGATTGGGTAGCAAGAGTGAGGGCACAGAGAGGACAGGAGTCTGTGTGGGGGAGGAGGGGGTCCCGCAGATGGGGAATCGGGGGGTGCAGTGGATGTGGGGTGGGTAGCAGGAGTGAGGGCACAGAGAAGACTGGAGACAGGAGTCTGTGTGGGGGAGGAGGGGGTCCCGCAGATGGGGAATCGGGGGATGTAGCGGATGTGGGGTGGGTAGCAGGAGTGAAGGCACAGAGAAGATTGGAGACAGGAGTCTGTGTGGGGGAGGAGGGGGTCCCGCAGATGGGGAATCGGGGGGTGCAGCGGATGTGGGGTGGGTAGCAGGAGTGAGGGCAAAGAGAAGACTGGAGACAGGAGTCTGTGTGGGGGAGGAGGGGGTCCCGCACATGGGGAATCGGGGGGTGCAGCGGATGTGGATTGAGTAGCAGCACTGAGGGCACAGAGAGGACAGGAGTCTGTATGGGGGAGGAGGGGGTCCTATAGATGGGTAATCGGGGGGTGCAGTGGATGTGGGGTGGGTAGCAGGAGTGAGGGCACAGAGAGGACAGGAGTCTGTGTGGGGGAGGAGGGGGTCCCACAGATGGGGAATCGGGGGGTGCAGTGGATGTGGGGTGGGTAGCAGGAGTGAGGGCACAGAGAAGACTGGAGACAGGAGTCTGTGTGGGGGAGGAGGGGGTCCCGCAGATGGGGAATCGGGGGATGTAGCGGATGTGGGGTGGGTAACAGGAGTGATAGCACAGAGAAGACTGGAGACAGGAGTCTGTGTGGGGGAGGAGGGGGTCCCGCAGATGAGGAATCGGGGGGTGCAGCGGATTTGGGGTTGGTAGCAGGAGTGAGGGTAAAGAGAAGACTGGAGACAGGAGTCTGTGTGGGGGAGGAGGGGGTCCCGCAGATGGGGAATCGGGGGGTGCAGTGGATGTGGGGTGGGTAGCAGGAGTGAGGGCACAGAGAAGACTGGAGACAGGAGTCTTTGTGGGGGAAGAGGGGGTCCCGCAGATGGGGAATAAGGGGGTGCCACGGATGGGTAGCAGAAGTGAGGGCACAGATAAGACTGGAGACAGGAGTCTTTGTGGGGGAGGAGGGGGTCCCGCAGATGGGGAATCGGGGGGTGCAGCGGATGTGGGGTGGGTAGCAGGAGTGAGGGCAAAGAGAAGACTGGAGACAGGAGTCTGTGTGTGGGAGGAGGGGGTCCCGCAGATGGGGAATCGGGGGGTGCAGTGGATGTGGGGTGGGTAGTAGGAGTGAGGACACAGAGAAGACTAGAGACAGGAGTCTGTGTGGGGGAAGAGGGGGTCCCGCAGATGGGGAATAAGGGGGTGCCACGGATGGGGGATTGGTAACAGAAGTGAGGGCACAGAGAAGACTGGAGACAGGAGTCTGTGTGGGGGAGGAGGGGGTCCCGCAGATGGGGAATCGGGGGATGCAGCAGATGTGGGGTGGGTAGCAGGAGTGAGGGCACAGAAAAGACTGGAGACAGGAGTCTGTGTGGGGGAGGAGGGGGTCCCGCAGATGGGGAATTGGGGGGTGCAGTGGATGTGGGGTGGGTAGCAGGAGTGAGGGCACAGAGAAGACTGGAGACAGGAGTCTTTGTGGGGGAAGAGGGGGTCCCGCAGATGGGGAATAAGGGGGTGCCACGGATGGGTAGCAGAAGTGAGGGCACAGATAAGACTGGAGACAGGAGTCTTTGTGGGGGAGGAGGGGGTCCCGCAGATGGGGAATCGGGGGGTGCAGCGGATGTGGGGTGGGTAGCAGTAGTGAGGGCACAGAGAAGACTGGAGACAGGAGTCTGTGTGGGGAAGGAGGGGGTCCCGCGCATGGGGAATCAGGGGGTGCAGCGGATGTGGATTGGGTAGCAAGAGTGAGGGCACAGAGAGGACAGGAGTCTGTGTGGGGGAGGAGGGGGTCCCGCAGATGGGGAATCGGGGGGTGCAGTGGATGTGGGGTGGGTAGCAGGAGTGAGGGCACAGAGAAGACTGGAGACAGGAGTCTGTGTGGGGGAGGAGGGGGTCCCGCAGATGGGGAATCGGGGGATGTAGCGGATGTGGGGTGGGTAGCAGGAGTGAAGGCACAGAGAAGATTGGAGACAGGAGTCTGTGTGGGGGAGGAGGGGGTCCCGCAGATGGGGAATCGGGGGGTGCAGCGGATGTGGGGTGGGTAGCAGGAGTGAGGGCAAAGAGAAGACTGGAGACAGGAGTCTGTGTGGGGGAGGAGGGGGTCCCGCACATGGGGAATCGGGGGGTGCAGCGGATGTGGATTGAGTAGCAGCACTGAGGGCACAGAGAGGACAGGAGTCTGTATGGGGGAGGAGGGGGTCCTGTAGATGGGTAATCGGGGGGTGCAGTGGATGTGGGGTGGGTAGCAGGAGTGAGGGCACAGAGAGGACAGGAGTCTGTGTGGGGGAGGAGGGGGTCCCACAGATGGGGAATCGGGGGGTGCAGTGGATGTGGGGTGGGTAGCAGGAGTGAGGGCACAGAGAAGACTGGAGACAGGAGTCTGTGTGGGGGAGGAGGGGGTCCTGCAGATGGGGAATCGGGGGATGTAGCGGATGTGGGGTGGGTAACAGGAGTGATAGCACAGAGAAGACAGGAGACAGGAGTCTGTGTGGGGGAGGAGGGGGTCCCGCAGATGAGGAATCGGGGGGTGCAGCGGATTTGGGGTTGGTAGCAGGAGTGAGGGTAAAGAGAAGACTGGAGACAGGAGTCTGTGTGGGGGAGGAGGGGGTCCCGCAGATGGGGAATCGGGGGGTGCAGTGGATGTGGGGTGGGTAGCAGGAGTGAGGGCACAGAGAAGACTGGAGACAGGAGTCTTTGTGGGGGAAGAGGGGGTCCCGCAGATGGGGAATAAGGGGGTGCCACGGATGGGTAGCAGAAGTGAGGGCACAGATAAGACTGGAGACAGGAGTCTTTGTGGGGGAGGAGGGGGTCCCGCAGATGGGGAATCGGGGGGTGCAGCGGATGTGGGGTGGGTAGCAGGAGTGAGGGCAAAGAGAAGACTGGAGACAGGAGTCTGTGTGTGGGAGGAGGGGGTCCCGCAGATGGGGAATCGGGGGGTGCAGTGGATGTGGGGTGGGTAGTAGGAGTGAGGACACAGAGAAGACTAGAAACAGGAGTCTGTGTGGGGGAAGAGGGGGTCCCGCAGATGGGGAATAAGGGGGTGCCACGGATGGGGGATTGGTAACAGAAGTGAGGGCACAGAGAAGACTGGAGACAGGAGTCTGTGTGGGGGAGGAGGGGGTCCCGCAGATGGGGAATCGGGGGATGCAGCAGATGTGGGGTGGGTAGCAGGAGTGAGGGCACAGAAAAGACTGGAGACAGGAGTCTGTGTGGGGGAGGAGGGGGTCCCGCAGATGGGGAATTGGGGGGTGCAGTGGATGTGGGGTGGGTAGCAGGAGTAAGGGCACAGAGAAGACTGGAGACAGGAGTCTGTGTGGGGGAAGAGGGGGTCCCGCAGATGGGGAATAAGGGGGTGCCATGGATGGGGGATGGGTAGCAGGAGTGAGGGCACAGAGAAGACTGGAGACAGGAGTCTGTGTGGGGGAGGAGGGGGTCCCGCAGATGGGAAATCGGGGGGGTGCCGCGCATGGGGGATGGGTAGCAGGAGTGAGGTCAGAGAGAGGACTAGAGGCAAGGGTCTGTGTGGGGGAGGAAGGGGTCCCGCAGATGGGGAATCGGGGGTGGGGGGGTGCCGCAGATGGGGGATGGGCAGCAGGAGTGAGGGCACAGAGAGCACTGAAGACACTCACTGCTGTCAGTAGGGGCTGCCGGGAACTGGTGAGCTGAAAGATAGATGCTGCGGGTTACAGGTGGCGGCACGCCTGTCAGAATGGTAATGGGATGCTTCCGGCTGGTGGAGGCTCCTTCCCAGCTGCGCGTTGACAGCGGCTCTGACGGGAGGAAGGGGAGCGGGGAATGGACAGCTGGAGAGCCGGTGCAGTGTATGTAGCTCTGCACAGATGTCCTAGGCCTATAGATAGGGCCGGCTCTGCAGGTAGGAGCCCTGCTCCTGATAACAGTCAGATACACGGGGGGATATCGCTGCTGCATCTGTCTGCTTCCCAGCAATCACACGGGGGGAGGGGGGGCGGCACACAGTGGGAGGTGGGGAAGCCGGGTACACAGCGCGATGGGGGGAGGGGAAATGCGGGCACACAGCGGGCGGGCTGGTAGCCGGGCACACAGCGGGAGGAGGGGGAGGAGGGGTGGCCGCTGCATCTGTCTGCTTCCCAGCAATCACATGGGGGCGGGCGGGCGGCACACAGTGGGAGGTGATAAGTGCCGGTGCGGGGTGGAGGAGGGAACGGGTATAGACAGAGCGCCGGGGGGACGGGGAGTCTGAATTTACCTGGCCAGAGGCCAACGTCTTGCTGCACGCCGGCTTGGTTCCTTCTTGCTGATCTCCCTGGTCCGCTTGTCACCGGCGATCTCCTCCTGCTGACGGTCCAGCAAGCTTCCTCCGTTGTCGCGGCTCGTAGACGCTCCCAATTCAGGCACCTTCTCGTCCTCCCGCCAGCTGCAGCTCTCCTCGTCATGCACGAGACTGCTTCCCGCTCTCTCCTCGTGCCCAACTGACAGTGCATAGCGCGTGAGGCTACTAGAGCCTTCTACCTTTATGCCACCAATGACAGAGCCAGATGTACAGCGTCATCCATCTTCCTACACCCAATTTGCTGAAGCTCATCTATGTTCACCCCCTGCTGGCGGCCACTGCGCAGGCGCAACAAATTGAAAAGCCCTATCTTTAAAATGGGGCATATTTTACTTAATTAAAAAAAAACTATAACTTTCTCAAAAACCACAACCCCAAAAGGCACTACACTGGGACAAACTCTATCTAATAAAACAAACTCCAAGTCTTTCTTTGTCCTCTACCCTGAGTTATGCCTTCCCAAAAATCTTTCCATTGACTATATGGGAAAACCATGCTCAAAAGCTACACAGGAAGTCGCAGCAAAAAACTGACAGTTGGAACTTTAGGTTACTCCCAATTCCTAATTTTTTATTATTTTGCCCTGAAATTTGGCATGCAGCACCGGGTGACGATTCTACGCGTCCATGCCAAATTTCAGCTTAGTACGTCCAATCACTTTTGAGGTGTAGCCCCTCAAACACCATGCCCCCATCTCAGAAGTTCCCTAGGGGAGAATTCCGTTTGTTCGATTCAGCCTTAATATAAGGGCACGACCGTGCCCTTATAATATATAGATATACATTTTTGTCTAGAGGAGCCTGCACACTGCATGCGGCGAGTTTCAAGCGTCTGTTTTTTTCTTTTTTGCTCCTCTCCCTAAAGTCACATTGAGATCATATAGTACACACCTCAGTTTCTTTCTAGGTCACTAAGCTATCCAATAGTGAAAGATCCATCCATATTCATACAGTAGTTTTTGCGTGATGCCGGAATGAAGAGACAAACAGACAAACAAAGATTTTGGAATTTTTTTTTTTCATAGGTCATACGCAGTCCCAAGGAGTATATTTCTCCCAAAAAAGTTCTATATACAGATACAACCATTACAACTTTATTATAAATACATATAATAATAATAATAATAATAATAATTAATAAAAATAAAGTTTGATAATGTTTATCAATTGGAAACATCCAACATTATAATTTTCTGTGCAGCTTTCTACTGTCTATACTTTCCAAGTGCAGGACCATGTTTATGCTTTATGTCTAAAATCCAGTCATCATGTATTTGACTGATTTTGACTATTGTTATAGAACAATTATTTAGCATGGATGTCTACATCCTTTGATTAAAGTTGCCAATTGTAAGATTATACTCCAGTTAAAGACAATGGGGAATATGTAATAGGGTCCGAATTTGCCGGAGGTGGGGGATGCCGACTGATCTCCTTCCCACAAGCAAAGAAGAGGCGTACTGAGGCAGCTAAAAAAAGGAAAAGGCAAAACTGTGTCAAAAATGAATTAAGTTCAAGCTCAAAAATCCAAGTGAAGACATCTAAGAAATGTAAAACTATTGAACCTCAAATAACAACTAACTCTGATGTATTTTCACTACCTGAGTTAAGTGGTGACACTGAGGGGGGAGCAGTTAGCAATTTGTGTCTGATGTAGCAATTCAGTTGATGCTCCAATAGGATGTGAATGCCTCATGCTCCCACATTTCTACTCACAGCTTCCTGAGATGGTAATCTGAAATGTACAAAAAGTCCATGGTTTGGGCACTCAAAAGGCAGTTTGTGCACTCTAACCAGGACCGACTTCAGACTAGTCCAGAATTCAAATAGGGGAGCCACACCAACTGCCAGGGAGTCCCGGCTGTCAATGTTTGGCAGCGTTTCGGGGGGCCTTTGGTGTGGCTCCCCTATTTGAATTTTGGACTGCCTTGCAACTGCCACTGGAGAAGAAATATTTCTCTCCTTTTTTTTAAACAACCATCTCCAGAAAACATAAATATAATTTTTTTTCAGCTTTTATGAGACAATTGTGTTTATTAAATATCCCCCAAAATTGTGTAATTTTTGTAATCCAAATTTGGTTTTAATATCCAAATTCTAAACTGCGGGTAGATCTGGATCAGCACTCATTTTGGATTGGATGTTCTCAGCGTTAGGGTTAGGATTCGGGGAGGGGTGGGTGTGGGGGGTTACGGCTAGGCACTTCAAGGGAAATTTTTGGGTTAAGGTAGGGTTGGACTCCTTAACACCCCATTTTGGGATTTCTACTGTCGGTATGCCGCTGTTTGTCCCCTGACCATCCGCATCCTCACAGCTGGCATTTAGTTCCCAACCCGTTTTAAATTAGAGTGAGAGGACATTAGGACTGTCAAAAATTAATGTGTTACATAGAGATGAGCGGGTTCGGTTCCTCTGAATCCGACCCCGCCCGAACTTCATGTTTTTTCTCACGGGTCCGAGCGACTCGGATCTTCCCGCCTTGCTCGGTTAACCCGAGCGCGCCCGAACGTCATCATGACGCTGTCGGATTCTCGCGAGGCTCGGATTCTATCGCGAGACTCGGATTCTATATAAGGAGCCGCGCGTCGCCGCCATTTTCACACGTGCATTGAGATTGATAGGGAGAGGACGTGGCTGGCGTCCTCTCCATTTAGATTAGAAGAGAGAGAGTGAGATTGATTTGAGACAGAGACACTTGATTTACTGGAGCTTAGGAGTACTGTAGAGAGTGCAGAGTTTACTAGTGACTGACCACAGTGACCACCAGACAGTGCAGTTTTATTTAATATAATCCGTTCTCTGCCTGAAAAAAACGATACACAGTGACTCAGTCACATACCATATCTGTGTGCACTGCTCAGCCCAGTGTGCTGCATCATCTATGTATATATCTGACTGTGCTCACACAGCTTATAATTGTGGGGGAGACTGGGGAGCAGTGCCAGTTATAGGTTATAGCAGGAGCCAGGAGTACATATTATTAAAATTAAACAGTGCACACTTTTGCTGCAGGAGTGCAACTGCCAGTGTGACTGACCAGTGACCTGACCACACTGACCACCAGTATAGTTAGTAGTATACTATATTGTGATTGCCTGAAAAAGTTAAACACTCGTCGTGTGACTTGTGTGGTGTTTTTTTTTTTATTCTATAAAAAACTCATTCTGCTGACAGACAGTGTCCAGCAGGTCCGTCATTATATAATATATACCTGTCCGGCTGCAGTAGTGATATATATATATTTTTTATATCATTATTTATCATCCAGTCGCAGCAGACACAGTACGGTAGTTCACGGCTGTAGCTACCTCTGTGTCGGCACTCGGCAGTCCATCCATAATTGTATACCACCTACCCGTGGTTTTTTTTTCTTTCTTCTTTATACATACTACATCTCATTATCATCCAGTCTATATTAGCAGCAGACACAGTACAGTACGGTAGTCCACGGCTGTAGCTACCTCTGTGTCGGCACTCGGCAGTCCGTCCATAATTGTATACCACCTACCCTTGGTTTTTTTTTCTTTCTTCTTTATACATACATACTACATCTCATTATCAACCAGTCTATATTAGCAGCAGACACAGTACAGTACGGTAGTCCACGGCTGTAGCTACCTCTGTGTCGGCACTCGGCAGTCCATCCATAATTGTATACCACCTACCCGTGGTTTTTTTTTCTTTCTTCTTTATACATACTACATCTCATTATCATCCAGTCTATATTAGCAGCAGACACAGTACAGTACGGTAGTCCACGGCTGTAGCTACCTCTGTGTCGGCACTCGGCAGTCCGTCCATAATTGTATACCACCTACCCGTGTTTTTTTTTTCTTTCTTCTTTATACATACTACATCTCATTATCATCCAGTCTATATTAGCAGCAGACACAGTACAGTACGGTAGTCCACGGCTGTAGCTACCTCTGTGTCGGCACTCGGCAGTCCGTCCATAATTGTATACCACCTACCCGTGGTTTTTTTTTCTTTCTTCTTTATACATACATACTACATCTCTTTATCAACCAGTCTATATTAGCAGCAGACACAGTACAGTAGTCCACGGCTGTAGCTACCTCTGTGTCGGCACTCGGCAGTCCATCCATAATTGTATACCACCTACCCGTGGTTTTTTTTTCTTTCTTCTTTATACATACTACATCTCATTATCATCCAGTCTATATTAGCAGCAGACACAGTACAGTACGGTAGTCCACGGCTGTAGCTACCTCTGTGTCGGCACTCGGCAGTCCGTCCATAATTGTATACCACCTACCCGTGGTTTTTTTTTCTTTCTTCTTTATACATACATACTACATCTCTTTATCAACCAGTCTATATTAGCAGCAGACACAGTACGGTAGTCCACGGCTGTAGCTACCTCTGTGTCGGCACTCGGCAGTCCGTCCATAATTGTATACTAGTATCCATCCATCTCCATTGTTTACCTGAGGTGCCTTTTAGTTGTGCCTATTGTTAGGCGCCGGGGTCCGCTCGTCGGTGCGGCCCGGCGCCTAGCAACCAGGGACGCCGTGCGCGCACAGCCACCGGCTCCCTGGCAACGCTGGACGCCGGGCGCACGGAGCCGCTCAGACCCTAGCAACGGGGACGCCACGTTCGGGCCGCGTTCCCCGTTGCTGGGTCTTTTATAATTTGTATTAATGGTGTGCTGGCCGTGCAGCATGCAAGCTGCGCGGCATTACTTGTGATTACCCAGTCTGGCTCCTGATTGGGGAGCTCACAGTTATAAGCACCCTTTGGACTTCTCACAGACGCCGGTGATAGCTTCCTGTTTGCCTGTGTCAGTTACAGAGAGTTTCCAGTCCTGCTCTATCCGGTTGTTCCTGTCCTCAGTGATCCTGTACTCAGAAGTTTGTCATCTATTCCTGGAGTCTGACCGAGCACCTTTAACATCCTGTGGTGTTCGTGAGCCGCGGCATAGCCGTGTGTTGCGGCTTGACCGCTTACTGTTTATTATTTTGTTTCTTTGTGTTCTGGAGCTTTTGCGGAGGATTCCGCTCTCCCTGGTCCACTCTGGTATCCAGCGGTGCTGGATAGGAGTGACGGATCAGGGGATCTTTGGTTGTCCTTTTCCCTGGCGGCTAGTCCGCACATACTTCTTTGGTTATATTAGTTAGCTTGTAATCCCTGGCCTGGTTGCTTAGTCAGAGGGCCCCTTGTTATCACCCTGTCTCGGATTTCCCTTTGTCTCCCATTAAGACCTGAGGGGGCAACGGGGTTGGGCAGACATAATCCGCCCTTCGAACGCGGCTGCCATGGGCTCAAGCAACCATAGTCTCGCAGGGGATTTCTGATAACACGGGCGAGACAACGGAGTTAGGGCGCCAGGGGTTACTAGGCTCTCCTGCTCCCACAACCAGTATATCTTTCCTGTACTCAGACCTCTGCCATAAGATCTCCTCTGGTCTGGAGTACGGGAATCATAACACCTATTAAAATATGGAGAACAAAAATGTTGAGGTTCCAAAATTAGGGAAAGATCAAGATCCACTTCCACCTCGTGCTGAAGCTGCTGCCACTAGTCATGGCCGAGACGATGAAATGCCAGCAACGTCGTCTGCCAAGGCCGATGCCCAATGTCATAGTACAGAGCATGTCAAATCCAAAACACCAAATATCAGTAAAAAAAGGACTCCAAAACCTAAAATAAAATTGTCGGAGGAGAAGCGTAAACTTGCCAATATGCCATTTACCACACGGAGTGGCAAGGAACGGCTGAGGCCCTGGCCTATGTTCATGGCTAGTGGTTCAGCTTCACATGAGGATGGAGGCACTCAGCCTCTCGCTAGAAAAATGAAAAGACTCAAGCTGGCAAAAGCAGTAGCACCGCAAAGAACTGTGCGTTCTTCGAAATCCCAAATCCACAAGGAGAGTCCAATTGTGTCGGTTGCGATGCCTGACCTTCCCAACACTGGACGTGAAGAGCATGCGCCTTCCACCATTTGCACGCCCCCTGCAAGTGCTGGAAGGAGCACCCGCAGTCCAGTTCCTGATAGTCAGATTGAAGATGTCAGTGTTGAAGTACACCAGGATGAGGAGGATATGGGTGTTGCTGGCGCTGGGGAGGAAATTGACCAGGAGGATTCTGATGGTGAGGTGGTTTGTTTAAGTCAGGCACCCGGGGAGACACCTGTTGTCCGTGGGAGGAATATGGCCGTTGACATGCCTGGTGAAAATACCAAAAAAATCAGCTCTTCGGTGTGGAACTATTTCAACAGAAATGCGGACAACAGGTGTCAAGCCGTGTGTTCCCTTTGTCAAGCTGTAATAAGTAGGGGTAAGGACGTTAACCACCTCGGAACATCCTCCCTTATACGTCACCTGCAGCGCATTCATAATAAGTCAGTGACAAGTTCAAAAACTTTGGGTGACAGCGGAAGCAGTCCACTGACCAGTAAATCCCTTCCTCTTGTAACCAAGCTCACGCAAACCACCCCACCAACTCCCTCAGTGTCAATTTCCTCCTTCCCCAGGAATGCCAATAGTCCTGCAGGCCATGTCACTGGCAATTCTGACGATTCCTCTCCTGCCTGGGATTCCTCCGATGCATCCTTGCGTGTAACGCCTACTGCTGCTGGCGCTGCTGTTGTTGCTGCTGGGAGTCGATGGTCATCCCAGAGGGGAAGTCGTAAGACCACTTTTACTACTTCCACCAAGCAATTGACTGTCCAACAGTCCTTTGCGAGGAAGATGAAATATCACAGCAGTCATCCTACTGCAAAGCGGATAACTGAGGCCTTGGCATCCTGGGTGGTGAGAAACGTGGTTCCGGTATCCATCATTACTGCAGAGCCAACTAGAGACTTGTTGGAGGTACTGTGTCCCCGGTACCAAATACCATCTAGGTTCCATTTCTCTAGGCAGGCGATACCGAAAATGTACACAGACCTCAGAAAAAGAGTCACCAGTGTCCTAAAAAATGCAGCTGTACCCAATGTCCACTTAACCACGGACATGTGGACAAGTGGAGCAGGGCAGGGTCAGGACTATATGACTGTGACAGCCCACTGGGTAGATGTATGGACTCCCGCCGCAAGAACAGCAGCGGCGGCACCAGTAGCAGCATCTCGCAAACGCCAACTCTTTCCTAGGCAGGCTACGCTTTGTATCACCGCTTTCCAGAATACGCACACAGCTGAAAACCTCTTACGGCAACTGAGGAAGATCATCGCGGAATGGCTTACCCCAATTGGACTCTCCTGTGGATTTGTGGCATCGGACAACGCCAGCAATATTGTGTGTGCATTAAATATGGGCAAATTCCAGCACGTCCCATGTTTTGCACATACCTTGAATTTGGTGGTGCAGAATTATTTAAAAAACGACAGGGGCGTGCAAGAGATGCTGTCGGTGGCCAGAAGAATTGCGGGACACTTTCGGCGTACAGGCACCACGTACAGAAGACTGGAGCACCACTAAAAACTACTGAACCTGCCCTGCCATCATCTGAAGCAAGAAGTGGTAACGAGGTGGAATTCAACCCTCTATATGCTTCAGAGGTTGGAGGAGCAGCAAAAGGCCATTCAAGCCTATACAATTGAGCACGATATAGGAGGTGGAATGCACCTGTCTCAAGCGCAGTGGAGAATGATTTCAACGTTGTGCAAGGTTCTGATGCCCTTTGAACTTGCCACACGTGAAGTCAGTTCAGACACTGCCAGCCTGAGTCAGGTCATTCCCCTCATCAGGCTTTTGCAGAAGAAGCTGGAGACATTGAAGGAGGAGCTAACACGGAGCGATTCTGCTAGGCATGTGGGACTTGTGGATGGAGCCCTTAATTCGCTTAACAAGGATTCACGGGTGGTCAATCTGTTGAAATCAGAGCACTACATTTTGGCCACCATGCTCGATCCTAGATTTAAAGCCTACCTTGGATCTCTCTTTCCGGCAGACACAAGTCTGCTGGGGTTGAAAGACCTGCTGGTGAGAAAATTGTCAAGTCAAGCGGAACGCGACCTGTCAACATCTCCTCCTTCACATTCTCCCGCAACTGGGGGTGCGAGGAAAAGGCTCAGAATTCCGAGCCCACCCGCTGGCGGTGATGCAGGGCAGTCTGGAGCGACTGCTGATGCTGACATCTGGTCCGGACTGAAGGACCTGACAACGATTACGGACATGTCGTCTACTGTCACTGCATATGATTCTCTCCCCATTGAAAGAATGGTGGAGGATTATATGAGTGACCGCATCCAAGTAGGCACGTCACACAGTCCGTACTTATACTGGCAGGAAAAAGAGGCAATTTGGAGGCCCTTGCACAAACTGGCTTTATTCTACCTAAGTTGCCCTCCCACAAGTGTGTACTCCGAAAGAGTGTTTAGTGCCGCCGCTCACCTTGTCAGCAATCGGCGTACGAGGTTACATCCAGAAAATGTGGAGAAGATGATGTTCATTAAAATGAATTATAATCAATTCCTCCGCGGAGACATTGACCAGCAGCAATTGCCTCCACAAAGTACACAGGGAGCTGAGATGGTGGATTCCAGTGGGGACGAATTTATAATCTGTGAGGAGGGGGATGTACACGGTGATATATCGGAGGATGATGATGAGGTGGACATCTTGCCTCTGTAGAGCCAGTTTGTGCAAGGAGAGATTAATTGCTTCTTTTTTGGGGGGGGTCCAAACCAACCCGTCATATCAGTCACAGTCGTGTGGCAGACCCTGTCACTGAAATGATGGGTTGGTTAAAGTGTGCATGTCCTGTTTTGTTTATACAACATAAGGGTGGGTGGGAGGGCCCAAGGACAATTCCATCTTGCACCTCTTTTTTCTTTTATTTTTCTTTGCGTCATGTGCTGTTTGGGGAGGGTTTTTTGGAAGGGCCATCCTACGTGACACTGCAGTGCCACTCCTAGATGGGCCCGGTGTTTGTGTCGCCCACTAGGGTCGCTTATCTTACTCACACAGTCAGCTACCTCATTGCGCCTCTTTTTTTCTTTGCGTCATGTGCTGTTTGGGGAGGGTTTTTTGGAAGGGCCATCCTACGTGACACTGCAGTGCCACTCCTAGATGGGCCCGGTGTTTGTGTCGGCCACTAGGGTCGCTTACCTTACTCACACAGTCAGCTACCTCATTGCGCCTCTTTTTTTCTTTGCGTCATGTGCTGTTTGGGGAGGTTTTTTTGGAAGGGCCATCCTGCGTGACACTGCAGTGCCACTCCTAGATGGGCCCGGTGTTTGTGTCGGCCACTAGGGTCGCTTATCTTACTCACACAGTCAGCTACCTCATTGCGCCTCTTTTTTTCTTTGCGTCATGTGCTGTTTGGGGAGGGTTTTTTGGAAGGGCCATCCTGCGTGACACTGCAGTGCCACTCCTAGATGGGCCCGGTGTTTGTGTCGGCCACTAGAGTCGCTTATCTTACTCACACAGTCAGCTACCTCATTGCGCCTCTTTTTTTCTTTGCGTCATGTGCTGTTTGGGGAGGGTTTTTTGGAAGGGACATCCTGCGTGACACTGCAGTGCCACTCCTAGATGGGCCCGGTGTTTGTGTCGGCCATTAGGGTCGCTAATCTTACTCACACAGCTACCTCATTGCGCCTCTTTTTTTCTTTGCGTCATGTGCTGTTTGGGGAGGGTTTTTTGGAAGGGACATCCTGCGTGACACTGCAGTGCCACTCCTAGATGGGCCCGGTGTTTGTGTCGGCCACTAGGGTCGCTTATCTTACTCACACAGTCAGCTACCTCATTGCGCCTCTTTTTTTCTTTGCGTCATGTGCTGTTTGGGGAGGGTTTTTTGGAAGGGACATCCTGCGTGACACTGCAGTGCCACTCCTAGATGGGCCCGGTGTTTGTGTCGGCCACTAGGGTCGCTAATCTTACTCACACAGCTACCTCATTGCGCCTCTTTTTTTCTTTGCATCATGTGCTGTTTGGGGAGGGTTTTTTGGAAGGGCCATCCTACGTGACACTGCAGTGCCACTCCTAGATGGGCCCGGTGTTTGTGTCGGCCACTAGGGTCGCTTATCTTACTCACACAGTCAGCTACCTCATTGCGCCTCTTTTTTTCTTTGCGTCATGTGCTGTTTGGGGAGGGTTTTTTGGAAGGGCCATCCTACGTGACACTGCAGTGCCACTCCTAGTTGGGCCCGGTGTTTGTGTCGGCCACTAGGGTCGCTTATCTTACTCACACAGTCAGCTACCTCATTGCGCCTCTTTTTTTCTTTGCGTCATGTGCTGTTTGGGGAGGGTTTTTTGGAAGGGCCATCCTGCGTGACACTGCAGTGCCACTCCTAGATGGGCCCGGTGTTTGTGTCGGCCACTAGGGTCGCTTATCTTACTCACACAGTCAGCTACCTCATTGCGCCTTTTTTTTCTTTGCGTCATGTGCTGTTTGGGGAGGGTTTTTTGGAAGGGCCATCCTGCGTGACACTGCAGTGCCACTCCTAGATGGGCCCGGTGTTTGTGTCGGCCACTAGGGTCGCTTATCTTACTCACACAGTCAGCTACCTCATTGCGCCACTTTTTTTCTTTGCGTCATGTGCTGTTTGGGGAGGGTTTTTTGGAAGGGACATCCTGCGTGACACTGCAGTGCCACTCCTAGATGGGCCCGGTGTTTGTGTCGGCCGCTAGGGTCGCTAATCTTACTCACACAGCTACCTCATTGCGCCTCTTTTTTTCTTTGCGTCATGTGCTGTTTGGGGAGGGTTTTTTGGAAGGGACATCCTGCGTGACACTGCAGTGCCACTCCTAGATGGGCCCGGTGTTTGTGTCGGCCACTAGGGTCGCTTATCTTACTCACACAGTCAGCTACCTCATTGCGCCTCTTTTTTTCTTTGCGTCATGTGCTGTTTGGGGAGGGTTTTTTGGAAGGGACATCCTGCGTGACACTGCAGTGCCACTCCTAGATGGGCCCGGTGTTTGTGTCGGCCACTAGGGTCGCTAATCTTACTCACACAGCTACCTCATTGCGCCTCTTTTTTTCTTTGCGTCATGTGCTGTTTGGGGAGGGTTTTTTGGAAGGGACATCCTGCGTGACACTGCAGTGCCACTCCTAGATGGGCCCGGTGTTTGTGTCGGCCACTAGGGTCGCTTATCTTACTTACACAGCGACCTCGGTGCAAATTTTAGGACTAAAAATAATATTGTGAGGTGTGAGGTATTCAGAATAGACTGAAAATGAGTGGAAATTATGGTTTTTGAGGTTAATAATACTTTGGGATCAAAATGACCCCCAAATTCTATGATTTAAGCTGTTTTTTAGGGTTTTTTGAAAAAAAACACCCGAATCCAAAACACACCCGAATCCGACAAAAAAAATTCGGTGAGGTTTTGCCAAAACGCGGTCGAACCCAAAACACGGCCGCGGAACCGAACCCAAAACCAAAACACAAAACCCGAAAAATTTCAGGCGCTCATCACTAGTGTTACACATTAATCAAACTGAGCCTAGAAATGTGCGTCCCTGCAAAAGTGCAACTGGAGGGTGCAAATCCTGTAAGTATTTGCAGTACTGTATGTACTATATATGATAAATAGAATGATGACTCTGAGTTTTCAGTACTGTAGCTCAGATTTGCTAGAGAATGTGAATCTATTTGCACTTTGCAGGAAGGAAAAGCTTATGTGCTAGAACCCCTAGGGAATATGTTAAATATACCTCCGGCATGCTGATTTTAAACAGTCCCATCTAACAATATGAAATAGTTCCACTTTATTGGAAATACTATAGGCCTATGAGCACTCAGCCTGTGTACTCAGTAATGCACACCAAGGGTCCAAGTGGTGTATCTATAATGTGTGCAGGGTGTTTCCATGTTCCTGGAAGTCTGCGCATGTGCAGTAGACTCTACTCACTTGTGCTCAGGGTTGGACTGGGCCACAGTGGTACAGGGGGGGCCTCTACTACTGTATTCCCCCGGTGGGCCCTACATGCCCCAGTCTGACTCTGCTTGTGCTGCTGGCTAGAGAGAAGGAGGCATGGATGGAGACTGCACACGGGCCACCTTCTTTCTTAATACATCCCTGAAGAATCCTGATCTTTTCAGTGCTCGTTTGTAAATTTCCCATAAGGATAACACTATGTGTAACAGTTTCGGGTCATACTGCAATAATTTTTTGAAATGATTATCACAAAATCAGCGAAGTCCTTACAGCTTTGTTTTCACCAAGTTGGATTGACAGGGATGTGAACTTCCCTGAGGGTATGCGTTTAAAATACCACCCGTCGAGATCTCAGGAGTCACAATACCGATGTCATAATCCTGACAGGGGTACAATCTCACCGGCAATGTACAGTAGGTGATTCTCTCTCTGTGGGTGTCCACGACACCCATAGAGGGAGAATAGAATCTGGAGGCCGGGATGACTCTGTCTATATATTGACTACCTGCATCCTGTTCGCCAGGATCCCATACCGATCAAGTTGAGAGACATGGGGGGAAATGTAATAGCCTGCGAGATGTGGGTATCGTTGTGATTGTAGGCAGTCTGCCAGTGTTTTCTAAATGACAACAATTTAAAAGGCAAAACTAGATTGGTGATTGATTGATGCTTAAAAAAAGCTTATTACATTTTACCTTTTGGTCTGTAGGGGAGGCCCACACAGGCTAAAGTGTAGTTACTGTAGGTGCAAAGGGTACGCTTGCTATGGGGCTCGAATTGTGCCCCCCGGGCTCTGTCACCCTGCACTAACATCATGTGCTGCAGAACAGTGTTCCCTGAGTCAGAGGAGCGCTCTGCACTGCCTATGTTTACTACTGCATCTGCTGGGTACTAGAACCTGGATTTGCACAGCTAACCTGCCGTGTTGTCTAACCTCCATTGCACCTACCATGGTAGTGTCAGCCAGTACCCTGCCTTCTGGGAAGGAAGGTCATGTCACACCTTCCAGCATTGCCCATCCGTGACCATCTCTCCCATCAACACCTCCCAGCATTCCCCGCAAACCAGTGAGGCACTGTGGAGGGCTTGGACTTGAGATTCAGCAAAGCAGTATAGAGAACGGATGGACAGGTGGTCAGACAACTGACTGAAGGTGAGCTGGGTTTTCAGTCACTGTCTAGTAATACTGTAGGACCAGTGCTTTTGTGATAATCATAATTTGAAGAAAAAATAAATAAAATGATTGGTGGCAGTAAACACGCCCCCTGGGCAGCACTAGGCAAGGCCCCTCTGGTGGAACACTGCTGAGAGAGTTGTCTCTAGAAGCCATGGGGGATGGGCCTTTAAAAAAAATATTATCATAACCTATTTTGGATACTATAACTTTATTTAGAAAGAACGAAAAATCCCATTTCTCTTACGTCCCAGAGGTTGCTGGGGTCCATATTAGTACCATGGGGTATAGACGGGTCCACCAGGAGCCATTGACACTTTAAGAGTTTAATAGTGTGGGCTGGCTCCTCCCTCTATGCCACTCCTACCACACTCAGTTTAGAAAATGTGCCCGGAGGAGCCGGTCACAGCTAGGGGAGCTCTACAGAGTTCTCATAGGAAAAGTTTTATTTTCTTTATTTCAGAGTTTATTATTTTACGGGGAGGCTGCTGGCGACTTCCTCCCTGCAGCGTGGGACTGAGGGGGGGAGCAGTGTCCGCCCTGCGGGGTCTTGAGCCACTGTCCCCGCTGACTGGACGTTGAGCTCCAGAGGGGTCCGATCGCTCCCCGCCGCAGGGGAACGCTCACCCTGGCAGCCAGCCGCCACCCCCTCAGGGACCTGAAGTGTGGCGAGTGAGTCACTGTTCCCCCTTGCAAGCGGGGGGATAGTGTGAAGAAGGCGGCTAGAGGGTAGGAGCATGGTCTTAACCGCGCCCCTGGAAGGCTCAGTTTTACTGCGGTGCGACGCTGGGGGAGTGGGGCGCCCTGGGCCAGCTCTGGACCCTACACTGACCACAAGCAGCCTGTCGGGGTCTGTGGATCCAGGCCAGCACAAATTCCTCCAGCCAGTATAATCTTCATTGAGCGTTAAGACAATGCCATTGAGGGGGCGGAGCTTCTCCTCAGAGCGGACCCAGCAGCTTTCAGCGCCATTTTCCAGCCTGCAGTTCACTGCCAGTGGATGCCAGGTCCCTCCAGAATGACTCCAGCTGTCTGTACGGTACCAAGGGGTTGTAGAAGAGGGGGTGGGGGGACTGTGTAAAGGCTGTGTCACCTATTAAGGGACACAGTCAGCACGGGTTTAGGGTCTCCCTATACTCTAATAGCGCTGTGTGTGGGTTGGCTCCAATCTCTGTGTCTCTCTGCCATTCTTGGGGGGGAAACTCTGTCTGCCCAGTACCCTGTGTGCTTGTGGGGTGTTTGGTGGATTTGTGACAACATGTCTAGGGACACTGTTTCATATGCTGCAGAGGATTTGTCTTCCCAGGAAGACTCCATACCATGTAATCAGGATTGCACTGTTTTAGCACAGATCCCAATTAGTGAGCCAGAATGGTTGGTCTCTCTGAGGGGGACTATTTCTCAGATTTCTGATAGAGTTGCTAGGACTGAGCATGCCACTCAGGTCCTTCAGTCCTCGATGGATGTATGGTCTGATACTGCCTCCTCGGGGTCCCCTGCGGTACATTCTCACAAACGTGCACTTGCAATTCTGCAGGATGACACGGACACCGACTCTGACACTGCAGACGGTGATGGGGATGTATTGAGGGGGTCAGCATCACTTGCCAAGGGGGTGCAGTTGATGATTGAGGCTGTTAGATGTTTTACACATTTCGGACACAGCTCCGGAACAGGTGGAGGAGGCCTTCTTTACGGATAATAAGAAGCCCCCCCTCACCTTCCCGGCATCCAAAGAATAAATTCTGTCTTTGAAAAGGCCTGGGAAACTCCGGAAAATAAATTCCAGATTCCCAAGAGAGTTTTGGTTGCTTTGCCCTTCCCTGAGGAAGATAGAAAGAGATGGGAGTCCCCACCGATTGTCGACGCCTCGGTCTCCAGGCTGTCAAAACAGGTGGTGTTACCAGTCCCGGGATCTACTGCATTGAAGGACCTGGCAGATCGCAAGGTGGATGCTACGCTAAAATCCATTTACACGGCTTCTGGGGCTATATTGTGCCCAACTATAGCCTGTGCTTGGATTGCAAAAGCTATTGCCAGGTGGTCAATCACTTTGCAGGAGGAATCAACTACGCTGGATAAAGGTGACGTTGATTTATTTTTACGTAATATTCAGGATTCTGCAGGGTTCCTGGTGGATTCCATGAAGGACCTGGGTTCCATGGCTGCAGGGATCTCTTCCATGTCCGTCTCGGCTCGCAGAGGTCTCTAGCTGCGCAGCTGGTCTGCGGACGCGGAATCTAGGAAGAGTGTGGAGGGCCTACCATATAAAGGTCAGGCTCTCTTTGGGGAGGCGCTGGATGCGTGGATTGCCACGGCTACCGCGGGTAAGTCTCCTTTTCTCCCCTCAGCTGCACCGGCTACGAAGAAGCCTTTTACACCTGCCACGTCACAGTCCTTTCGGCCCGCAAAATCTAGAAAAAACAAGCCTTCAAATACCTTCTTCAGGTCATGCCAAAGGAAAGAAAGCAGGTTCCCAATCCCAGAAGCCCGCTTCTGATACCACTATGTCCTCCGCATGACGGTGGACGGCTAGGGCTGGAGGAAGGTCAGGTGGGGGCGAGACTCCGGCAGTTCAGCCACGTCTGGGTGTCGTCTGGTCTGGACCCCTGGGTCCTGGATATAGTGTCCAGGGGGTACAGACTGGAGTTTCAAGATCCTCCACCTCATCGTTTCTTCAAGTCCGGCTTGCTGGCTCTGCTGGCAGACAGAACAATTCTTCTGGACGCCATCATGAAATTGGTGGTGTCGGAGGTAATTGTTCCAGTTCCACCTCAACAGTGGAACAAGGGTTATTATTCAAACCTTTTCGTGGTACCGAAACCGGATGGTTCATTTCAGCCTATTCTAAACTTAAAGTCTTTGAACCCTTTTCTCAGGGAATTCAAATTCAGGATGGAATCTCTGAGAGCTGTCATCTCAGGACTGACGGAGGGGGAGTTCCTGGTGTCGCTGGACATCAAGGATGTTTACCTCCACATTCCCATTTGGTCGCCGCATCAGGCTTACCTCAGGTTTGCGCTGTTGGACGATCACTATCAGTTCCAGGCACCGCCGTTTGGCCTCTCCACAGCACCAAGAATCTTCACCAAGGTGATGGCGGAGATGATGTTCCTCTTCCGCAAACAGGGGTGAACATAATTCCATATGTGGATGATCTCCTGATCAAGGCATCGTCCAGGGAGAGGTTGTTGCGATCTATTGTGCTCTCGACACAGCTGCTCAGGAAGCATGGTTGGATCCTGAGCCTTCCAAAGTCTCATCTGGAGCCGACAAGGAGGCTGTCTTTCCTGGGAATGATCTTCGACACGAAAGTGCAGAGGGTATTTCTCCCGGTGGAGAAGGCATTGGTGATTCAATCAATGGTCCGGGATGTCTTGAAGCCTTCCCGGGTTTCGGTTCATCAATGCATCTGCCTTCTGGGGAAGATGGTTGCCGCCTACGAGGCTCTGCAATACGGCAGGTTTCATGCTCGACCTTTCCAGCTGGACCTATTGGACCAGTGGTCGGGCTCTCACCTACACATGCACAAGAGGATACGCCTGTCTCCGAAAGCCAGGATTTCACTCCTCTGGTGTCTACAACTTCCGCACCTTCTGGAAGGCCGAAGGTTCGGAATTCAGGACTGGATCCTTTTAACCACAGATGCCAGACTAAGAGGTTGGAGAGCAGTCGCTCTGTGGGAAACCTTTCAAGGAAGGTGGTAGAATCAAGAATCTCTTCTCCCAATAAACATCCTGGAGCTAAGGGCCATGTACAGCGCCCTTCTGCAAGCAGCACACCTTCTGAAGGATTGGGCTGTTCAGGTGCAGTCGGACAACGTGACCACTGTAGCCTACATAACCCGACAAGGCGGAACGAAGAGCAGGGCTGCTATGTCAGAGGTGTCAAGAATCCTCCTCTGGGCAGAAAGGCATACTGTGGCGATGTCAGCAATCTTCATTCTGGGAGTAGACAACTGGGAAGCAGACTTCCTCAGCAGACACGATCTCCAACCAGGGGAGTGGGGCCTCCATCCGGAGGTGTTCGAGGAGGTCACCGGTTGGTTGGGGGTTCCTCACATAGACAAAATGGCCTCCCGCCCCAACAAAAAGCTGGGGAGGTACTGTTCCAGGTTGAGAGACCCTCAGGTAGTGGTGGTGGATGCACTGGTAACACCGTAGGTGTTCAAGTCAGTGTATGTGTTCCCTCCTCTTCCTCTGATTCCAAAGGTTCTTCAGCTGGTAAGAAGAACAAAGGTTCTGGCAATCCTCATTGCTCCGGACTGGCCAAGGAGGGCTTGGTATGCGGATCTGCTGGATTTTCTGCTGGAAGATCCAAGGCCGTTACCTCTTCGGGAGGATCTGCTTCTGCAGGGGTCGTCCGCCTATCAAGTCTTACCGCGGCTACATTTGACGGCATGGTGGTTGAACGCCAGATCTTTGCTCGGTAGGGTTTTCTGAGTGAGATCATTCCTACCCTGATACGTGCTAGAAAAGGGGTAACGTCCAAACATGACCATCGCATTTGGAAGAAATATGTTTCTTGGTGTGAGGCCAGGAAGTTTCCTGCGGTAGAGTTTCAACTTGGATGTTTTCTCCTATTCCTGCAAGCAGGGCTGGATGTGGGACTGAGATTGGGCTCCATCATGGTCCAGATCTCTGCTTTGTTCATTTTCTTCCAAAAACAATTTGCTGTTCTTCCTGAAGCATTCTCTAGGACGTGAGAGAAAATAAGATTTTAGTTACCTACTGGTAAATCCTTTTTCTCGTAGTCCGTAGAGGATGCTGGGCGCCCGCCCAGCGCTTCGTTTTCCTGCATTAGTTTTATAGTTCAGTGCTACCTGGTTCCTAGGTAAGTTCTGCGTTATTTACTGTTTCAGCTGTTGCTGAGTTGTTTCGGCATGTTGTCCGGATTTGCATGTTGTGTGAGCTGGTATGAATCTCGCCACTATCTGTGTAATTACTTCTCTCGAAGTATGTCATCTCCTCGGGCACAGTTTCTAGACTGAGTCTGGTAGGAGGGGCATAGAGGGAGGAGTTAGCTCACACTATTAAACTCTTAAAGTGCCAATGGCTCCTTGTGGACCCGTCTGTACCCCATGGTACTAATATGGACCACAGCATCCTCTACGGACTACGAGAAAAGGATTTACCGGTAGGTAACCAAAATCCTATTATTTAGAGACATTGCCTTGTATTCCTACAATAAACATTAGAACATTAGTAAATCTATCACAATTAAATTATAATCTGGAGCATGCTTTTAACACTTAAAAAATTATTTTGCAACTGTGTCATTGGAAAGCTCAGTTAGTTTATGCACTTGAACAATTATGTCACATTTACAGCTTAAATGATACTTTAAACAAAAAATCACAAACCATTTGAATCCTCTGTGTTATAAGGTAGCTATAAAATGAGCTTCATAAACACGAACCATTGTAGTGCTGTTTAATGTTTATGTCAATAATTAAATTAAATGTGACAAGGTTAGTAAGCCTGGAGATTTTCAGCACTGCGTGATTGCCTTGAAATATTTTGTCTCCCAAGAATCTATTTGGCTCCAGTTCCCTACAAAGCTGACTCCATGCTAATCCCGTTGGCTATTTAACAAGAGCTTTAACTAGGAAATGCTCAACCACCACAAATGAATGGACTGGACTATTTTGCCAAGTAGCAATCATCATCTGAAGGCACAGAAAAGAATGCTAATTACATTATGGATATTGTCTAGATTCTAGAAATAGCTGTAATTATTTCTTCTGTTAAAATAGCTTGTGGACTTGATATTGCATTGACAGATTACAATTTGTTTGATCTTTATATATATTTTTTTATTTTTTTAAAATAATATTTTATTGGGGAACTGCATATGTACATAGAAAAATGTATACGATGCAGAATCACAACAGTAATCCATTTGACTTCAAATACATAATATGGTTACAGTATAATAGACAATAGCAACAGTGAAAATGTATAATGCTGTATTCAAATAAAGACACGTTACTAAAGATAGAAGAACCTATTAAAATTTTTTGGGGAGACACACATCATCCAAAACCAAGCTTGGTTAGAAAGGCCAACTGCCAGTAGCGAGTACCTCTAAGTTATACCAGAAGGTCAGCAATATTGCTGTACGTAAGGAATGTTTTAGTGGTGTGGGGAGAGATCTCACGTGGGGCAACTATATATTAAAATACTTATCCGACTGTTTTTCTTTTTTAAGTGACATTTCCAGCCAATCCATCGATAATAAGTACGAGACCCTTGGTAGAAACAATGATAATGTCAGTGTATCTGGCCGAATCCATTGTGACAATATGGTCTTACGTCCCGCTGCTACCAATTTGGCCTACAATAATCTTTGTCCAAAAGGTGGTCTGTTCCCAATAGGGGTCATGTATATGTCCCACAAAGCCCACTCTGGGGTAGGGAGAATTGTGATATCATAAGTATCTTTTATGTATTGACCTATCATCTTCCAGAAGTTGTGAACCTCAGGACAGCTACACATGCAGTGATACAAGTCTGCATCTGGAGCTGTACATTTAAAACACTTTGAGTATGTGGAGGCTCCCATTAGCAAACGTCGTTTCGGGGTGTAATATGCTCGATGTAATAACTTATACTGCATCTCTATATAAGAGGCTGAAATCTATTTTTTTTTAATCGTGTAATAGCAGAAAGGATGGACTCCGGGGGGACATTGGGTTAATCCATAGTCCGTTTCACCATTCCGCCCTGTAAGCCCCCTAGAACAATTTGTCTTTTGATATGTGTGTATAATGAAGAGGTGTTGCACATTCTACCATCAGCATGACTAATCAATACATCTAGTTTATTTGAGGAGACTTTGTCGGTAAATTTGGAGAGAATACTGGAAGTATAACTTCTTATTTGATAATATACAAATATGGGTATGGGCAAAGTTGGATATTTTTCTTTCAATTGTTGAAAATAAAGTATTGCTCGACCCTCTTTATCTAAAACATTTAGAAGCAAACAAAGCCCTTCCCTGTTCCAGGCTATAGACAGTGGGGAGTTTCGCAGTAATGGGCTATGTGTATTAGCGAGACAACCGCCAGGCGGTACAGGTGGTTATAAAAAATAAATTACCGGCTATGTTAGAGGGGTATTAGGAAGGTTTTAAATATAATAAACCAGGAAGAGTAATGTCTGGGCAGAAGGCTTGTTCTATAGGGGTCATTCCGAGTTGTTCGCTAGCTGCTTTCGGTCGCAGCACGGCGATTAGGTAAAAAAGTGGCATTTTTGCGCATGCGTATGGTGCGCAGTGTGCACGCGCGACGTACTTTCACAAAAGCCGATGCAGTTCCACACAAGGTCTAGCGACGCTTTTCAATTGCACTGCTGGCCGCAGAGTGATTGACAGGAAGTGGGTGTTTCTCGGTGGTAACTGGACGTTTTCGGGAAGTGTGTGTAAAAACGCAGGCGTGCCCGATAAAAACACAGGAGTGGCTGGGGAAACGGGGGAGTGGCTGGCCGAACGCAGGGCGTGTTTGTGACGTCAAAACAGGAACTAAACAGACTGAAGTGATCGCTAGCTAGGAGTAAGTCTCGAGCTGCTCAGAAACTGCACAATCTTTTTTTGTAGCAGTGCTGCGATCCTTTCGTTCGCACTTCTGCTAAGCTAAGATACACTCCCAGAGGGTGGCGGCCTAGCGTTTGCACTGCTGCTAAAAGCAGCTAGCGAGCAATCAACTCGGAATGAGGGCCTATGACTGTGTTTGCATAATTGCTGGTGGCATTAATCCAGTCTACCGCATAACGATAGTTTACTGCCAGCGTATAGCTTCAAATGCAAGGCAAATTAATACCATCTAGCAAAGTTGATTGACATAACTAAAACATTGATATTCTAGGCTTTTTTCCTTCCCAGATAAAATGTGCTGAAAGCCTTATTCAACAACTTTATGGCATCTGTATGGCATATAACAGTGATGGCTAACCTTAACACTCCAGCTGTTGTTGAACTACACATCCCAGCATGCCCTGCATCAGTTTTAGCATGGCCAAATAGCAAAACTGTAGCAGGGCAGGGCATGCTGGGATGTGTAGTTCAACAACAGCTGGAGTGTCAAGGTTAGCCATCACTGGCATCTAACAATCGAGGGAATGATATCATTTTGATTAAGTGGCAGCTACCAGTATATGATAGTGGTAAATATCTCCAAGATTGAAGGTCCGATAGTGTGCGAGCAATCAGCCTGGGGAAGTTAGCTTTATATAAATCCGCTGGATTCACTGGTATGTTTAAGCCTAAATATACAAGTGAGGAATCTGCCCATGTCCTGTCTATTCCACGCCAAAGGGTGTGTAGATGAAACAGCCGGATCAGAGGATCTATTGCTAAGTTAAACAATAAAGGGGATAGTGGGCACCCCTGCCTAGTGCCACGAAATAGGGTGAAACTTGAGGTATTCAAGTCATTAATGGTCAAGAAGGCTGCAGTGGAGGTGAATAAGGTGCGAAACAAGGTAATTAATCCTACACCAAAATTTTGTAAGTGCACCACACGAAGCAAATGTGCCCATGATACCCTGTTGAAGGCTTTATCTGCATCGCAGCTAACTAAGAGGGACTTGCCATCTGGTTCAATCAAGGATCTGGTCAAAGCAGCTACCACTTGCCGTATATTATGTATTGAAGAACGACCTTTCACAAAGGCGGTCTGGGAGGAGTGCAGTCATTTGGGCAATACTACCTGTAGCCGTTGCGCTATGATAGCTGTCAATAATTTGAGATCTTGATTTAAAAATGAAATAGGGCGGTATGACGTAACTAGTGTAGGGTCTTTACCCGGTTTAGGTAAGATTATAATCCTAGCCTGATTAAAATCGGGAGGAGGGCCTACACCTGATAATATGGAGTTAAACAAACTCAGGAGATGGCGTAGCAAGTGGGAGGACAACAATTTGTAATATTCTGCACTCAAGCCGTCAGGGCCTGGTGCCTTGCCATTAGCTAATCTATGAGTTCTTGTTCCACTAGAGCTTTACCTTCAGCCTCTGTTAATGTCAGAACTTCAGCTCTTCTAATAAAGTCCATGCCCAACAAAGGATTATCTGGGTGGGCTGAATATAAGTGTTTGTAATCTAAGAAAGAATCTGCTATGTCAGGAGCTGATGTTAACTGCCCTGTGTCCGTAATAATTTTCGGTATGTGTACTCGTGGCCGTTGACTCCGGACTACAGATGCCAATAGTTTGCTAGCCTTATTAACCCATCTAAAAATAAAACATTTTTGGGTAGTCTAAATAATATTGTGCCCTCTTAGTACATAAAGAATCATACATTGATTTTGTGTCAACATACTGTTAGGCGCCGGGGTCCGCTCGGCCGTGCGGCCCGGCGCCTAGCAACCAGGGACGCCGTGCGCGTTCAGCCGCCGGCTCCCTGGCAACGCTAAGACGCCGGGCGCACGGAGCCGCTCTGACCTTAGCAACGGGGACGCCACGTTCAGCCGCGTTCCCCGTTGCTGGGTCTATTCTCATTACCCTGATTATGTGCTGGCCGTGCAGCATGCAAGCTGCACGGCATTTCTATTTGATTGTCCTGTCTGGATCCTGATTGGAGGGTGCCTGAATAAAGGCACCCTCAGGACTTCTTACAGACGCCGGTGATAGCTTCCTGTTTGCCTGTGTCTGCTGCAGAGAGTTCCCAGTCCCGGTCTTTTCGGTTGTTCCTGTCCTCAGAGATCCTGTACTCGGAAGTTACCATCTGTTCCTGGAGTCTGACCGAGCACCTTTAACATCTGGTGGTGTTCGTGAGTCGCGGCGCAGCCGTGTGTTGCGGCTTGTCCGCTTCTGTTTATTATTTTGTTTAATTGTGTTCTGGAGCTTTGCGGAGGATTCCGCTTCCACAGATCCACTCTTGTGTCCGGCGGTGCCGGATAGGAGTGTCGGATCAGTGGATCCTTGGTTGTCCTTTTTCCTGGCGGCTAGTCCGCACATACCTTTTGATTTAGTTAGTTAGCTTGTAACCCCTGGCCTGGTTGCTTAGTCAGAGGGCCCCTTGTTATCACCCTGTCTCGGACTTCCCCTTGTCTCCCATTAAGACCTGCGGGGGCATCGGGGTTGGGCAGACATAATCCGCCCTTCGAACGCGGCTGCCATGGGCTCAAGCAACCATAGTCTCGCAGGGGATTTCTGATAGCACGGGCGAGACAACGGAGTTAGGGCGCCAGGGGTTACTAGGCTATCCAGCTCCCACAACCAGCTTATTTTCCTGTACTCAGATCCCTGCCATAAGATCTCCTCCGGTCTGGAGTACAGGAATCATAACATTATCACCGGCCTACAAAAGAAAAGATTTAACTTACAGTAAATTTTTTCACTTTTTAGTTGGGAGATTTTTGTCGGCCTTATGAATCCCACCGGGGTTGGGCCAAACCCTGGCCAGCTTCTTGTTAGTCAGATTCAGGAACTTACTCAGATGGTTCAGGATCTGTCCCTCCGGGTGAGGTCACAGGAAGATCTGTTACGGACTTCCCCGAGGGTCATCCCTGAACCAAAAATGCATCTGCCTGACCGTTTTTCTGGGGATAGAAAACAGTTTTTTAATTTTAAAGAATCTTGCAAACTGTATTTTCGTTTAAGACCAGTTACCTCAGGTACAGAGGCTCAGCGGGTTGGGATTATTATTTCTCTACTTCAGGGGGATCCTCAGACCTGGGCTTTTGGTTTAAAGACAGACGATCCGGCCTTATCGTCTGTAGACGCCTTTTTAAAATCTTTAGGGCTATTGTATGACGACCCTGATAGAGAGGCGTCCGCAGAAAGTCAGTTGCGTGCTCTTAGACAGGGTAGGAATCCCGCAGAGAATTATTGTACGGAGTTTCGCCGTTGGTCGAACGACTGTGGCTGGAATGACCCAGCCCTGCGCAGTCAGTTTCGCCTCGGCTTATCGGAATCTATAAAAGACAGTCTCCTCCAGTATCCCGCTCCTGAGACCCTCGATAACCTCATGGAGCTATCTATTAAAATAGATCGTCGGCTCAGAGAGCGGAGGGCTGAAAAAGGGGCATCTGTCGGGTCCTCTCCCTGGGTTCCTTCCATTCCTGTAGACATAGAGGAGCCTATGCAGATTGGTCTCTCCAAATTGTCTCCGGAAGAAAGAACCAGGAGGCAAAATTATGGTCTGTGTTTATACTGCGGAGGTAAGGGACATTTTGCCCGTAGTTGTCCAAACAAGTTGGGAAACTTCCTGACCAAGTGAATTGTGAGGGGGTTCACTTTGGTCTGCAGCTCATCTCCTCAAATAATTCACTGTTGGTTCCTGCTAAAGTTTCCTATGGCAGCCTCTGTTCCTCGGTCTCTGCTTTTGTGGACAGTGGAGCTGCAGGAAACTTTATGGATTTAACATGGGCCAAGGCCTTAGGTATTCCTCAGCTAACCTTAGGTAGGTGTATCACCATGCATGGTTTAGATGGGAGTCCTTTATCCAATGGGGTTATTTCTCTATGTACACCTCCTGTTTTGCTCTCGGTGGGAGCTCTGCATTCTGAAAAAATTGAGTTTTTCCTTACCCATTGTCCAGCAGTTCCTGTGGTTCTGGGTCATCCTTGGCTGGCCTTTCATAATCCCGTCATTGATTGGCAGTCTGGGGAGATCCTACAATGGGGTACCATCTGTGATAAAGAATGTATTACGCTTCCTATCCGAGTAGCTGCCGCCAGTTCCGCACATATTCCTGGGGAATACCAGGATTTTGTTGATGTGTTTTCCAAGGGCAATGCGGATATTTTGCCTCCCCATAGGCCTTATGATTGTGCCATTGAGTTAATTCCTGGTGCCACGTTGCCTAAAGGAAGGTTATATGCATTGTCTGGTCCTGAAACTGTGGCCATGAATGAGTATGTGAAAGAAAGCCTTGGGAAAGGGTTTATCAGGCCATCTAAATCCCCTTTAAGTGCAGGTTTCTTCTTCGTAGAGAAGAAGGATGGTTCACTCAGACCCTGCATTGACTTTAGAGCTTTGAATAAAATCTCAGTAAAGAATACTTACCCTCTGCCGCTGATCTCTGTCCTCTTTGATCAGCTACGTTCGGCTGTTATTTTTTCTAAGATTGATCTTAGAGGAGCATATAACCTCATCAGAATCAGGTCAGGGGATGAGTGGAAAACGGCATTTAGTACTCAGTCGGGCCACTATGAGTATCTGGTCATGCCATTCGGCCTATCTAACGCTCCGGCAGTTTTCCAGGATCTCATTAATGATGTGCTCCGTGAGTTTCTGGGAAGATTCGTCGTGGTCTATTTAGACGATATTTTGATATATTCTGACTCCGTGGAACAACATGTTACCCAGGTGCGTCAGGTGCTAAAGAGATTACGTGAAAATCACTTATATGCCAAGCTGGAGAAGTGTGAATTTCATGTCACGGAAGTATCCTTTTTAGGGTACATTATTTCCCCTCGGGGATTCCGAATGGAACCAAAAAAGCTCCAAGCCATCCTTAGTTGGGCGCAACCCACCAATTTAAAAGCAATTCAGCGCTTTTTAGGGTTTGCAAACTACTATAGAAGATTTATTCACTCTTTCTCTGACCTAGTTGCTCCCATTGTGGCACTTACTAAGAAGGGAGCAGATCCTACCAATTGGTCATGTGAAGCGGAGTTATCTTTTCAGGCCTTAAAACAAGCCTTTGTCTCAGCCCCTGTCCTTAGACATCCCAACCCAGAATTACCTTTCATTATTGAGGTGGATGCCTCGGAGGTTGGAGTAGGGGCTATCCTTTCTCAGAAGGATCCAGATTCCCTTGAGTTACATCCTTGTGCCTTTATGTCCAGGAAATTCTCATCTGCAGAATCCAACTACGATGTTGGTAACCGGGAATTGCTGGCTATTAAATGGGCTTTCGAGGAGTGGAGACATTGGCTTGAAGGAGCTACCCACACCATTTCAGTTTTGACTGATCACAAAAATCTTCAATACATTGAATCGGCTAAACGACTGAATGCCCGACAGGCTCGTTGGGCTTTATTTTTTACTCGTTTCAAATTCATTATCACCTTCAGACCAGGTTCCAAGAATACCAAGGCAGATGCCCTGTCACGCAGTTTCCTTCCGGTTCAAGACAACAGTCCTGTTACTCCCATACTTCCGCCTTCAGTCATTCAGGCAGGTCTCACACAGGATGTATTTTCCCAATTAAAGCTGCTTCAACATCAAGCTCCGGGAAATACTCCTGCTAGTCGTCTTTTTGTTCCTGAGTTTTTGAGAGCAACTGTTTTGGCGGAATTTCATGATTGCAAAGTTGCAGGGCATCCGGGAATCGCTAAGACTTTGGAATTAGTATCCCGCTCAGTATGGTGGCCTGGTCTTTCCAAAGACATTAAAGAGTTTGTTTTTTCGTGTCAGGTCTGTGCACAGCATAAAGTTCCCCGTTCTTTGCCTATTGGTCAACTTATGCCCTTGAAAGTTCCTCTTAGGCCATGGTCGCATATCTCCATGGATTTTGTGGTGGATCTCCCTCTGTCAGCCGGATGCCGAGTCATATGGGTGGTAGTGGACCGTTTTAGCAAGATGGCCCATTTTATTGCTCTTCCCCGATTGCCATCTGCCCAGGGATTGGCAGTCTTGTTCCTCCGTCATGTTTTCAGACTCCATGGGTTACCCACTGATATTGTTTCTGACAGGGGTCCACAATTCATTGCGCAATTTTGGAAGTCTTTTTGTGCTTCATTAAAGATGAAATTATCATTAACCTCCGGCTATCATCCACAATCCAATGGACAGACTGAGCGAGTTAACCAATCTCTAAAACAATATTTGCGTTTGTACTCGGCCAAACTCCAAAATGACTGGTCTGAGTTTCTTCCATTGGCGGAGTTTGCTTATAATAATGCCTGTCATTCCTCCACCAATGTGTCTCCATTTTTTGCAGTTTTTGGTTTCCACCCCAGAGCTAATTCATTTTTTCAACATTCCTCTGTCTCCTCTCTGGCCCTGACCTCTCATCTTAAACTTATTTGGAAAAAAGTGCACCTGGCTCTCAGAAAAGCAGCTTTCCGGGAAAAAAAAATTTCTGACAGGCTCCGGCGGCCGTGCACTTTTAAAGTAGGAGACAGGGTGTGGTTGTCGACTCGCAACATCAAACTTCGACAAACCTCAGCCAGATTGGGTCCTAGATATATTGGACCATTTCTCATTATCAAAAAAGTCAATCCAGTTGCTTTCCGGTTACGTTTACCAAAAACTTTACGGATCGGAAATACCTTCCATTGCTCATTGCTTAAACCATATGTTTCGTCCAGCAGATTTCCTCGTAAAAAATCTCAGGGGAGATCACCAGTTAATGTACAGGGTCAGCAAGAGTTCTTGGTTGAGAAGGTTCTCGATTCCAAGTTGTCCCGGGGTCGGCTTTATTTTTTGGTGCATTGGAGAGGTTATGGGCCAGAGGAAAGGTCGTGGGTCCTGGATGAAGACCTTCATGCCCCAAAGCTCAAAAGGGCATTTTTTCGTGAATTTCCTCGGAAACCTGGCTTTAGGGGTTCCTTGACCCCTCCTCAAGGGGGGGTACTGTTAGGCGCCGGGGTCCGCTCGGCCGTGCGGCCCGGCGCCTAGCAACCAGGGACGCCGTGCGCGTTCAGCCGCCGGCTCCCTGGCAACGCTAAGACGCCGGGCGCACGGAGCCGCTCTGACCTTAGCAACGGGGACGCCACGTTCAGCCGCGTTCCCCGTTGCTGGGTCTATTCTCATTACCCTGATTATGTGCTGGCCGTGCAGCATGCAAGCTGCACGGCATTTCTATTTGATTGTCCTGTCTGGATCCTGATTGGAGGGTGCCTGAATAAAGGCACCCTCAGGACTTCTTACAGACGCCGGTGATAGCTTCCTGTTTGCCTGTGTCTGCTGCAGAGAGTTCCCAGTCCCGGTCTTTTCGGTTGTTCCTGTCCTCAGAGATCCTGTACTCGGAAGTTACCATCTGTTCCTGGAGTCTGACCGAGCACCTTTAACATCTGGTGGTGTTCGTGAGTCGCGGCGCAGCCGTGTGTTGCGGCTTGTCCGCTTCTGTTTATTATTTTGTTTAATTGTGTTCTGGAGCTTTGCGGAGGATTCCGCTTCCACAGATCCACTCTGGTGTCCGGCGGTGCCGGATAGGAGTGTCGGATCAGTGGATCCTTGGTTGTCCTTTTTCCTGGCGGCTAGTCCGCACATACCTTTTGATTTAGTTAGTTAGCTTGTAACCCCTGGCCTGGTTGCTTAGTCAGAGGGCCCCTTGTTATCACCCTGTCTCGGACTTCCCCTTGTCTCCCATTAAGACCTGCGGGGGCATCGGGGTTGGGCAGACATAATCCGCCCTTCGAACGCGGCTGCCATGGGCTCAAGCAACCATAGTCTCGCAGGGGATTTCTGATAGCACGGGCGAGACAACGGAGTTAGGGCGCCAGGGGTTACTAGGCTATCCAGCTCCCACAACCAGCTTATTTTCCTGTACTCAGATCCCTGCCATAAGATCTCCTCCGGTCTGGAGTACAGGAATCATAACACATACAGCTGATGATTCTCTGGAGTACCATTGTGTAAGACATTGGAGTAGGAATTGGAGATGGCCAGACTAAGCTCCTGTAACCTTTTGTTCAGAGTCTTGTGTCTAGACATGACATATGCAATGATATGACCCCAAACAAATTTATATCTTCTGTATGTTGGATATTATCATCCACATAGTTTAAAAAGTGTTGTTCTAGGGACAATTTGAATTCTGGGGAATCAACCAAATAAGACGGAAACCTCCAATTAATAGAGAGTAATTTGGGAGAAGGAAGCTGCAGCATGAACCATGTTGGGGCATGGTCAGAGATAGCGATATTCTCAATTTTTGAAAGATGCACCCTGACTAAGAGAGAAGTGGGGATAAGCCAAAAATCAATTCTGGTAGAGGTATAAAATCAGTTCTGGTAGAGGTATGGTGTGGATGCGAACAGAACGTGTATTCTCTCCCAACGGGATGTTGAAACCTCTAAGGGTCAGAGAGACTCATGGATTTCATTAATAAGTCAAGGGCTGCAGGTGGTGTGTTACGGGTGGCGTTGTTGGATTTATCCAACGATTGATTCAAGGTGGTATTAAAATCACCTCAGATAACTATATGCCCTGAAGCCCAATCCTGTAATTTGGCATACACATCAGTAAAAAATACATCATTTTGGCCAGTAGGGGCATATAACGTTACTATCGAGTACACTTCTTCCTCTAATCGCAATTTTACAAAAATATATCTCCCTTCCGGATCACATAGCTTATCTAACACTATATATTGTAAAGACTTGTTGATGATAATAAGCACACCATGCATTTGGCAGTATAAGAGGTTGAAATATAAACTGAAAACCAAACATCTTTAAGAGTATTGGAGTTCCCCATCTCTCCAATGTGTCTCTTGCAGTACTGCAACATCTGGCTTGAACCTCTTTATATGTTGTAACACGTTCCTCCACTTCAGCGGAGTGTTAAGGCCCTCAACATTCCAGGTAAAAAAATTGATGTGTTCCCGTTTAGTGAGCAGTGCCGTTTGTGTGTGTGTCATGTTAACCAATACAAAATTTCAGAAACATACAAACTGAGCCAAATATGAAAAAGGTGATTCCCCTTGTCCCAGCTAGCAGGGGGACCACCAGAGAAAATAACGTGTTCTAGGAATGAGAATGGAAATACTAAATAAATAATACATATTGCAGCCCTAACTAGTTTTGTAATTTTAAGAACCAAAACAGATGGGCAAGAAGGCAGAACATAATCAACAGTAAATTTGTTGAATCGGTATATAGGAAGGGAAAAAAAAGGAGAAGGGACAATGAAGCCCTTAGTGAAATGGGAATATAGGGGTAACATTGTAAACCAATTGACCCTCAGCATTTCAAATGTAAAAGGGATTGTCACTAACAATAAAACAATAATCTTTGAAGAAACAATCAACATCTTCAACTTTAGATGCATTACTGTGTACAAAACTGAAGTAATACTTGCAAACTCCTAACGGTGTCAGTCCGTATCATCAGATGGAGTAGTTGGCCTGCCTGAGAGAGAAGCTATAAATGATTCGGCAGGTGATATAGATATGAAAAAGTATTGCTTGCCATCATGTTGGACTCTCAATTTGGCTGGGTAGAGGAGCACAAAATGAACGCCTGCTTCAAACAATGATTTACACACTGGTGAGAAATCCTTCCTTTTCATCGCTACTTGGTAGGAAAAGTCTTGGAACAGGAGGAGACTTTCACCATCATAATTCAAATCATGGGACTTTCTGTAGGCTTCCAACAGGCAGACTTTATCAGTATAATTTAAGAATTTAAAGATGGCTGGCCTTGGTCTGCGACGATCAGTCTGACGATCCGGGCCTATGCGATGTGCTCTTTCAATTAACATGGCACCAGATGCAGGAAGACACCTCAATTCTTTCGGAAGCCACGTAGAAACTACATCCATCAGGTCTTTCGGCTTAACCAACTCAGGAAGACCTATTAGACGGAGGTTATTATGACGGTTTCTGTTCTCGAGATCTTCTAATTTATCTTGTATCGCTACAAGAGAGGCTTCCTGCGAAGTGATGGTGGTTTTAGCTGTGATGAGATCATCCTCTACATTGGAGATGCGTTGTTCTGCCTCCTCAAAATGAGCGCCATGCTCCTTGAGTTGCGCCACCGCTGATTCAATGGCATCTTTTAAGCCTGCTAATTTTTTTATCAAACAGTGGTGACAATATATCAGAGATTTCCTGAGCCTTGGCCATAGATGCTGAACTATACACAGAAGGATCAAGCACTCCTTGTGATACATCGTCCCCAACAGGAGAGGATGGAGGACTCATCACCGATGCATTCGTGGCTCTCGTTTCTCGTGTTTTAGCAGCTGCCCCTCCTCTGCCTCCTCTCTGGGGCTTGGAAACAAATTTATCCATATCAATAAAAGATGGGAGTTGAATGATAGGTAGATGGCGTCCCTTTCAAAGTTAAACTGCACAAAAATGAAAACAGCTATATGAAAGTAGTGGCGGTGTGACCTGACCAGCAGGTGGCAATGTGCTGTTGAGGAAAGCTGAATCCCGATGTGTGCAAGTTATGGGAAATGGGCGTATGGTACTAGGCGATGATATAGGGGACTGAAGAAAATGATGAGTCCCTCAGAGAAACTCTGAAGAGGCACATTTCCATGAATCAGTCACGAACAAAATAACGCCACCTCAAAAAAATAAAACACCTGATACTGAGAGGATGTTAACAAGTCTTAATGGTTCCTAGGGCCTTCACAAAAGAAGAATATATCAATTGTGCTTTGCTTATATTAACAAGGGCAGGTATGTGGGGGTGAGGATGTCTCCTGCAGTGTAATCTGCCAGTACAGCCAGGCTTAAAGATGGCCACCGTCAGCTCTGAATTGGTGCATACACTAGTGCCTGTAAGGTGAGCCCCTCTCACCTTACAGGCACTAGTGTATGCACCAATTCAGAGCTGACGGTGGCCATCTTTAAGCCCAGGGCTGTGGTAGTGTAATGTGAGCCTGCTGACTTCACTCTTAATATTTGCCTAAGAGGCAGGGTGCTGTACCTCTGGCCGCTGGATGGTAATGGGGTAGCGTTAATGCAGAGGAGGGGGCGGCAAGATGGCGCCCACTGCACAGCTTCTCCTCAGGTGCCGCAATCCCGGCGCAGATAGAGCAGCTGACAGCAGGAGGAGAGTGGGGACTCAGAGCCGGGAAGGTGAGAGGCCGGTCCGCTTATTACTGAACACCCGCCCGTTCAGAGGGCAGGTGCAGTGTCACGGCTCTGGAGCAGAGTGTCCGTGCAGGGGATGACGTGGGCTGCAAGATGTCACCTGCTGTGTGGCGTCTCTCCATATGCCTTGATTCCGGTGATTATGGGGCGGTGGGGAGCTGGGAACTGCATCCTCTTACCCACCACTATCTCCGGTGCCCGTAGGAGATGTGTGCAGGCACCAACCTCAGCGCTAATAGGTGGTAATAACGTTAAAAGGCTGAGGGTACAAAGAGCTCAGATAAAATGTGGCCAGTAGCTTGGTCCGCCCACCGGAAGTCCCCTATATATAATTTTTTAACTCATGCTTTATAGTCAGTTATCAAATATATGTGTTTAGTTTAAGAGTTTAAGATATATAGCTCATTTATCAATGAGTGCTAAATTTCACTGTGAGTGATAAATTGCACCAGCCAATATGCTCCAAACTTCCATGTCAAAGGCTGTGTTTGAAAAATGACAGTTAGGAGCGGATTGGCTGCTGCAATTTATCACTCACAGTGAAATTTATCAATCATTGATAAATAAGGGCAATAGTTCTAAAAATGTCAGTTAAAACTCAATTTTGTAAGGTTAACAAAGTTGGCATCTGTTCACCACTAACCCACAATCATTGTCAGCTATGAACCTATATCCAGTGCTTAAAGTGGTCCTAGAGAGGTGGTGGAACTCACGAACCCCCCAAACTTGTGTAACAAAGGGATTGCACGTACTGTAGGTGTGGTCTCAAAAAAGGGGCGTGGTCACCCTATAGTATCCTCTATTCAAATGTTGCCGCACAGTTGCACAGTCTTATTCACATTACACCACATAGTAGTGTCTCTTATTCATGGTATGACACACATTAGTGCCCATTATACATAAGCCCACAGGAGTAGCACCCCAAATACACATAATGCCCACAGCAATAGTGCCCCTTATACAAAGCCCTCAGTAGTATTGCCCCTTATGCAATACCCACTGTAGTGGTAGTGCCCATAGTATTGGTGCCCCTTATACAGTGCCCCCCATAGTAGTGCCCCTTATTAAATGCCCCTATGCAATGCCCTTGTTTAGTATTGCCCCCAGTAGTAATGCCCCCAGTAGTTATGTCACCTGTAGTTATGCCTCCAGTAGATATGCCCCAAATAGTTATGCCCCCAGTAGATATGTCCCCAGTATATATGCCCCCTGTAGTTATGCCCCCAGTAGATATGCCCCCTGTAGTTATGCCCAAGTAGATATGCCCCCTGTAGTTATGCCCCAGTAGATATGCCCCCTGTAGTTATGCCCCCAGTAGATATGCCCCCAGTAGATATGCCTGCTGTAGTTATGCCCCCAGTAGTTTTGCCCCCACTAGACATGCCCCAAGTTGGTTTGCCCCCACAAGATATGCCCACAGTTGGTTTGCCTCCATTAGATATGCATCCAGTTGGTTTTCCCTCACTAGATATGCCCCCAGTAGTTTTGCTCCCATTAGATATGCTCCCAGTAGGTCTACCCCCATTAGATATGCACCCAGTTGGTTTGTCCCCCCCCCCAAGATATGCCCCAGCTGGTTTTCCCTCATTAGATATGCCCCCAGTAGTTTTGCCCTAACTAGATATGCCCCCAGCTGGTTTGCCCCCAGTAGTTCTGCCCCCATTAGATATGCCCCCAGTTTGTTTGTTCCCCCCAAGATATGCCCCCAGCTGGTTTGCCCTCACTAGATATGTCCCCAGTTGGTCCCCCCCCCCAGTAGCGCCGCTTACACACACACACACACACACATACACAAAGAAAAACAAAAAAACACAATACTCACCAGCCTCGCTCTTGCTTCTGGACTGCTGCCCTCCACCCAGCCTCCCGCTCCTCGGAACTATGGGAGAGACGACATGACGTCTCTCCCATAGTGCACTCGTCGGGACTCGGCATCTCCCTGGGTTAGGTGAGCTGGAGGAGGCGGAACTGCATTCCAGCTCCAAATGGAACAGACGGAAAGCAGTTTCGCCCCGTTCTGGCTCACTTTAACCTCTGCCTTTATCACATATTTACTTTGCTAAATAAGATGAAGCCAACAAAAAATATAACTAAATATATATCTTGTGATACATAACTGAGGGGGAGATGTGTGATATGTCGTTATGGGGGAGAAGTGGTATCAGCTTATGTTACTGCACTAATACTGATACTGCTTCTCCCCATGTATGAATGTGCCGGTGTGCAAGATACAAGACAGCATAGCACGCTGGTATACAGGGTAATGTATGAACGGATAGTGGCACTGACCGTTTGTCAGGAATCGACTTACCGCTGTTATGTCTGTCCGCCGGAGCGGACTCCGTCCGGGGTCACTGCATGTTGCTGTCACCTGTCACCCTGCTCGTGGATACCATCTCAGGCCTGGGAGCGCCCCTGGAGTCAACGGGCGTGTGGGCGCGCCGCGTCCCAGCCGGGCCGCGTCATGGGCGCCGCCATGACAGTTTTCCCCAGTGTAAGTGCGGCAGCCAATCCGGAGCTTGGCCGCACCTCCTCGTCTCACTCCAGCCAATACCTGCCGGTCAGGGGGTATATCAGGAGCTGCAGGGTGAGTCAGAGGTTGTCCTGAACTTTGTGTCACTCCTGCGACCCGTGTGTCTGGACCTGTTCTCCTGTTCCTCCGTGTTCCTGGATATTCTCCTGATCCTCCGTGTTCCTGGATATTCTTCTGTACCTGTTACTTCCGTGGAACTACAAGTACCAGCACCAGCAATACCTTTCTGGCTTCACACCTTCTACACCTGCAGTGTGCTCCAGCCTACAGCAGTAGAGACTCCCTCTCCAGGTGCATTCCGTCATCTCACCTGTGATTCAGCCTGCATGCTGATTGTGCACTTCCAACAGCACAGTGAACATTACCATCCAGTCTCCTGCATTGCTACCAGGTTTGCTACCATTATTCCACCTCTGCTGGCTCCACGTTTTTAATTACTCTGGTTCCATTTCTGCATTACAAACTCTGCCATAGACTTTCAGTTTCAAACCATATTATATCATTGCCATTACCATTGCCGTTACCATTGTCATTTCCATTGCATTCGTTTGTTTTACTTTCTGCTGCATTATTATCTGGACTTTCTGTTATTAATAAATCTACATTGTGCACATGCGCAGAAACCCAATACTGCCTCCTCACTTCATTCCACCTACCTCCACTGACCCACTAGCGCCCCCTCCGGGGACACAAACTAAACCGACTCTGACAGTAAGTTCAGGACCGATGGACTCGGACGGTGGTCAGAGTGTGGGGTCAGGGGCCTTACAAAACCTGGTCTCCCGTTTGGATGGACAAGAGGCTGTGCAGCAGCAGATATTCCAGTTTCTGCAAGGGATGTCCTCCCGGATTGATACGTTACAACAATCTCTGCTAAGTGCGCCTGCACCTCCAGTTCCTGTTACCCCTGCACATGCAAGTGTAGGGGGTTCTTCTTCTCCGGCTGCATCTGCTCCTGTATCTCGTTTGCACCTGCCTGTGCCTAGCAGGTATGATGGCAGTCCGAAGTTATGCCGTGGGTTCCTCAACCAGTGTGAAGTCCAGTTTGAACTTTTACCTCATAATTTTCCCACGCCAAGATCCAAGGTTGCTTATATTATTTCACTGCTCTCCGGATCAGCCCTGAGTTGGGTGTCTCCTCTGTGGGAACGTGCCGACCCGTTGATGAACAACTATGCCGAGTTTGTTTCCATCTTCAGACGCATCTTTGATGAACCGGGTCGTGCAACATCAGCCTCCGCAGATCTTCTCCAGCTCCGTCAAGGGACTCGCAGTATGGGCCAATACGTCATCCAGTTCCAGACGTTAGCCGCAGAGGTTCAGTGGAATAACCAAGCCTTGGTAGCAGCCTTCTGGCATGGACTCTCGGAACGGATAAAAGATGAACTGGCAACCCGTGATATCCCTGTGCAATTACCAGAATTAATCTCCCTATGTATCAAGTTGGACTCTCGCATCCGCGAACGCAATAGTGAGCGTGCTCGTGCTGAGTGTCGCAAACCAAGAATGGTACCTCCTGTACAGTTTCAGCCTCCACCTTCTGACGAGCCTATGCAAATTAATAGGTCCCGCTTAACCTCTGAGGAGCGGTCAAGGAGACTTCATGAGAGACTGTGTCTTTATTGTGCGGCAGTAGGTCACCAAATAAATTCTTGTCCAGTGCGTTCGGGAAACGCCAGATCCTGACTTGTAGGGGAGGAGTCAAGTTGGGATCTTTCAAGCAAGCTCCTTCAACCCAAGATTTCATTCTTACTGTGACCTTAGAGACAGCGGCTGGACTCCAATCTGCAACTGCGTTGGTAGACTGTGGTGCAGCGGGGAATTTCATCACTCAAGCTGCGGTAGACAAGTTTCATCTGCCGGTCTATGAACTTCCATATCCAGTCTACATCACGGCAGTTGATGGTAGTCGTATTTCTAAGGGGTATATCACTCAACAAACCCGGCCAGTGATACTGGGGGTTGGGTTCCTGCATTCTGAGTTAATAAAATTTCTAGTTATCCCTCAGGCAACTCAGGAGATTGTGTTAGGTATGCCCTGGCTCCAGCTACATAACCCACAGATTGATTGGGCTACCTTACAACTAACTGCTTGGGGTTCACATTGCCGTCAGTCCTGTTTAGCCCAAGTTGTTCCTGTCAAGACTTCTGAAATCAAGACCCAGTCTACTCTTCCTATGGCCTATCAAGATTTCGCTGACGTCTTCAGCGAGAAGGCCGCTGATGTCCTGCCGCCCCATAGAGAGTGGGATTGCCCCATCGACCTCATTCCTGGCAAAAAACCACCTAGGGGGCGCACCTACCCGTTATCTGTTCCTGAAACCGAAGCGATGAGCGAATACATCAAAGAAAACCTACAGAAAGGATTCATCCGTCCCTCATCATCACCTGCTGGGGCAGGTTTCTTTTTTGTTAAAAAGAAAGATGGAGGACTACGTCCATGTATTGACTACCGGGGACTTAATGATATTACCGTTAAGAACAGCTACCCGTTACCTCTTATTACCGAGTTATTTGATAGAGTCAAAGGAGCCCGCATCTTCACCAAGTTAGATCTCCGCGGTGCCTATAATCTCATCAGAATCCGCAGCGGTGACGAATGGAAGACAGCTTTCAATACTCGGGATGGCCATTACGAGTACCTGGTAATGCCATTCGGGTTGAGCAATGCTCCAGCAGTGTTTCAACACTTTGTTAATGAAATTTTCCGTGACGTTCTGTACAAGTATCTCGTTGTTTACCTGGACGATATCCTCATCTTCTCTCAAGACCTCCCTTCTCATCGTCTCCAAGTCCGTGAAGTCCTCCGACGTCTTCGTGAGAATTGTCTTTACGGCAAATTATCTAAGTGTACCTTTGAGGTTACCTCCATACCCTTCCTGGGGTATATAATTTCTGGATCGGATCTCCAGAAGGACCCGGCAAAATTGGAAGCTATTGCCAATTGGTCCATTCCGAACACTCTCAAGTCCATTCAACGATTCCTGGGCTTTGCCAATTATTATAGGAAATTCATCCGAGGCTTTTCAACTCTCATTGCTCCTATTACTAGCTTAACTCGGAAAGGGGCAGATCATTCCAACTGGTCAGAAGATGCCCTGGCTGCGTTTCAAAAAATCAAGATGGCTTTTGTTACCGCTCCAGTTTTGTTACAGCCCGATATTAATAAGCCATTCGAGTTGGAGGTGGATGCTTCCACAGTAGGAGTGGGAGCTGTTCTCTCTCAGATGGGAGCTGACGGGAAGATTCATCCCTGTGGATTCTTTTCCCGTAAGTTTCTTCCTGCAGAAGTTAATTATTCCATCGGAGATCAAGAGCTTCTGGCGATTAAACTGGCCCTTGAGGAATGGAGGTATCTCCTGGAAGGGGCGAAGTTTCCATTTAATATCTATACGGATCATAAAAACCTGCTCTACTTGAAGGCAGCTCAGTGCCTTAATCCTCGCCAGTCCCGATGGGCTATGTTCTTCTCCCGTTTTAATTTCAAGCTCCATTTCCGCCCAGGTTCTCAGAATACCAAAGCAGATGCCTTGTCTCGATCCATGGAATCTGAGGACGAGATATCCGATCCAGTACCACGCTCCATCCTGGATCCTGTTGCTTTTGCTTCTTCACAAGTTTCTCCAGCTCCGCCTCCTGGTAAGACTTTTGTTGCTCCTGAACTCCGTTCTAAGTTGTTGTCTTGGGCTCATCAGTCTAAATTTACTGGGCATCCTGGTGTCCTAAAGACTTTTAAATTTCTCTCTGAAACATACTGGTGGCCGAAGATGAAAGTCGACATCAAAGACTTTGTGGCGTCTTGCCCTAAATGTGTGCAGCACAAAACTCCTCGTCAGTCTCCAGCAGGTCAGTTACAGCCATTATCCATTCCCAGCCGTCCTTGGTCACATCTGTCTATGGATTTCATCTCTGACCTTCCCTCCTCCCAAGGATTCAATACCATCTGGGTAGTGGTCGACAGATTTACCAAAATGGCTCATTTTGTTCCACTCCAAGGACTTCCTTCCGCTCCAAAACTGGCTCAAATCTTCCTACGGGAGATTTTCCGTTTACATGGACTACCCACTGAAATAATATCTGACCGTGGAGTTCAGTTTGTGGCAAGGTTTTGGAGAGCTCTCTGTTCTGCCATGCAGGTCCATCTCAAGTTCTCGTCAGCGTATCATCCTCAGACGAATGGGCAGACAGAGAGGGTAAACCAGGAGTTGGAAACTTTCCTGAGACTGTACATATCATCTTCCCAAGATGACTGGGTAGATTTGCTCCCGTGGGCTGAATTCGCTCACAATTTCCGCTACCACACAGCTACTGAAACTACTCCGTTCTTCGCTGTTTATGGGCAGCATCCACGAGTTCCTGATTTTCAAGACCTTCCTAGCATCGATGTTCCTGCTGCCACTACTGTCCTCAGTCAGTTCTCAACAATCTGGAGGAAGATTCATACTTCACTCAAAAAGGCTTCTGCCCGGTACAAATTCTTTGCCGACCGCAAGAGACGTGCAGTTCCCAGCTTGAAACCTGGGGATAAAGTCTGACTGTCAACCCGGAATCTTCGTCTTAAAGTGCCTTCGATGAAGTTTGCACCACGCTTCATTGGTCCTTTCTCCATCGAAAGAGTTCTAAATCCTGTGGCTTACAAGCTCAAGTTACCCTCTTCATTGCGTATTCCTAATGCTTTCCATGTCTCTCTCCTCAGACCATTAGTCCTAAATCGCTTCCAAAGAGCTCTTCCAGCTGGCCCCAGCATTCCAACTCAGCGGGGCATAGAGTTCGAGATAGAGAAGATCCTGGACTCCCGTCACCGGTATGGTCGTCTGCAATATCTCATCGACTGGGCCGGCTATGGTCCTGAGGAGAGGAGTTGGGTGAACTCTGCTGATGTCCACGCTCCCAGGTTGGTCCGTGTTTTCCACAGGTCTCATCCTTCCAAGCCACGTGGGTGTTCGGTGCCCACCCATAAGGGAGGGGGTACTGTCAGGAATCGACTTACCGCTGTTATGTCTGTCCGCCGGAGCGGACTCCGTCCGGGGTCACTGCATGTTGCTGTCACCTGTCACCCTGCTCGTGGATACCATCTCAGGCCTGGGAGCGCCCCTGGAGTCAACGGGCGTGTGGGCGCGCCGCGTCCCAGCCGGGCCGCGTCATGGGCGCCGCCATGACAGTTTTCCCCAGTGTAAGTGCGGCAGCCAATCCGGAGCTTGGCCGCACCTCCTCGTCTCACTCCAGCCAATACCTGCCGGTCAGGGGGTATATCAGGAGCTGCAGGGTGAGTCAGAGGTTGTCCTGAACTTTGTGTCACTCCTGCGACCCGTGTGTCTGGACCTGTTCTCCTGTTCCTCCGTGTTCCTGGATATTCTCCTGATCCTCCGTGTTCCTGGATATTCTTCTGTACCTGTTACTTCCGTGGAACTACAAGTACCAGCACCAGCAATACCTTTCTGGCTTCACACCTTCTACACCTGCAGTGTGCTCCAGCCTACAGCAGTAGAGACTCCCTCTCCAGGTGCATTCCGTCATCTCACCTGTGATTCAGCCTGCATGCTGATTGTGCACTTCCAACAGCACAGTGAACATTACCATCCAGTCTCCTGCATTGCTACCAGGTTTGCTACCATTATTCCACCTCTGCTGGCTCCACGTTTTTAATTACTCTGGTTCCATTTCTGCATTACAAACTCTGCCATAGACTTTCAGTTTCAAACCATATTATATCATTGCCATTACCATTGCCGTTACCATTGTCATTTCCATTGCATTCGTTTGTTTTACTTTCTGCTGCATTATTATCTGGACTTTCTGTTATTAATAAATCTACATTGTGCACATGCGCAGAAACCCAATACTGCCTCCTCACTTCATTCCACCTACCTCCACTGACCCACTAGCGCCCCCTCCGGGGACACAAACTAAACCGACTCTGACACCGTTCTGACACCTGCAGCTATTGATTTCGACAGCAGCAGGTGTCGTTGCCCTATCTTCACAGCAGGGACAGCATTCCTTGGCTGTCGCGGCTGCCGGCTGCATTGGAGAGCTCTTGATAATAGCAAGATCTCGCTCATGCCCAGTGGACCCAGCTGGTGGTGAGACACAGTGCAGCAGCACTAGGCTGACGAGCTATGTGCTCTAGTAGGGATCACCGGACGGGGGAGTTTTTACTCACTCGCTTCGGCAGACAAGCTGTTAATACATCTCGTCGGTGTACCTTCCTGCTTCGCCGCGGTATAATACATCTCCCCCTATATGTACTGTGGATGTGCCATTGTGTGACATCAATCTATCTATCTATCTATCTATCTATCTATCTATCTATCTATCTATCTATCTATCTATCTATCTATCTATCTATCTATCACTTTTTCTCTATCACTTTCTCTCTGTCTCTCTTTCTCTCTATATATACAGTTTATTAGCGATGTACGCGGAGTTGGACCCTGTGTTTTAGTTTGCTTTTGGAATTCTTCAAAATTGATAAAAACAGCAAAGACCGTGTAATATTTCGACCTGTTGTTGTTCCCACACTATTATTAAAATGAATACCTTTCATTTCCAGCCATTTCAAGTGTGTAATGTCAACTAATCATGAGGGAGGGACTTACATGCAATCCAAAACATGCAAGATTGTGTTTTCAGAACCGAGAGTCGACCCCAAAGTGACCTGAGCTGGGACTTGGTATGACTCGAAACCCCAAAGTTCAGGCATGTTCGGTTTTCAACAAAACCAAAGTGCTCATCTTTAATAAACTGTACTGTATATATCTACCTGACCTACTGTATGTATTGCTTGGGTATTTGTACAACAGGACAAGCCGCTATTCCATAAACAGAGATGAAGAAGGGACTCCTGTGGCTTAGTAACTGATTGCGGGAAAAACATATTTCAATGTTTTGGATCCAGCTTTTTCTTGATAAAGGGAACAGATGGATCAATAATATTGGAATAATTCTCTAAGGTTATTTAGTTAATTTATACAGTACCTGCAACCGGGATGTAGTTATGTGACAGGAGATCAAGAGACCGCCAGTCACAATACCTCCCCCTACATCCCGCCCCCTCACAATCCTGACGGTTGGCATGCCGACCAACAGGAACTATTCCCATGACATCCATAGAGTGGGAATAGAACCTGTGGCGACCACAGGTCGCCACCGAGCCCGCAAGGGGCTTGTTGCGCTTGCCTCCCCCCGCCGGCATTCCACTGCCGGGTAACCGGTGTCGATAAGCTGACCTGCAGTCTCCTGACCGCCGGTCATGCATACCACACCCCTTGCAACCATGCAAAATGTATGTATACTAAGAATCCTGGGTATAGTAACAAAGGCAAAAAAAAATTTACATTTGCATTTAAAAAACAAAAACCTTAGCTTGAATTGTTCCCATTTGACCTTGCAAAGTTTCTGTACATCTCAGTAACATGTAACATGTCTAAGAAGTTAAATAGTAATTATAATAGATTTATGAGAATCGTAAGATGATGTAAGATGTTATGTAAAAACAGTGTGGCCATATAAAAATATATACCCCTATCACTCTGTAAAGACATATCATCTACTATTTACCCCTGAATGATTGTCTATTCTTAACTTAGCTCACAAACATTTCCATTCTGCCCTACACCTTCAATACTATAAACTGCACGAAGATGGTGCTTGGTCTATTTATTTACACTTTACACCCCACTGCACTATACATATGGCAGGCTCCCATCCACTGGCGTATCTAGAATGGGTGCAGTGTGTGCGGTGAACACGGGCTCCTGAGTCCAGAGGGGGACCACACCGCACACACTGCACCCATTTCTTCTATACTTACCTTTCTGGCGTCCATCGGTGACTGTGTGTGGGCCCCTCCTCTCCTGTAGCTGTCACTACTGCTGCTAGCGCACTGAGAGCTAGAGACTCTGGCACAGTGCCAGAGTCTACAGCGCATGCACAGGAATCCGGATAGATGGCGCGGCTGCCATTTTTCAGAGTCCTGCGCATGCGCTGTAGACTCTGGCACTGTGCCAGAGTCTCAGCGGTGACAGCGGCGGACAGCGGCGGTGACGGCTACAGGAGCAGAGGGGGCCCACACACAGAGACTGCACTCCTCTCTAGAAAAGCTGCTGCTCCCATCTTAATGGGCAAATGCCCAATTTGATCCCTTAATGAAATACTCCTAAACATATCTGCCCAGATTTATCAAGCCTCGGAGAGTGATATATTGCACGGTGATAAATTACCAGCCAACCAGCTCCTAACTACCATGTTACAGGCTGTGTTTGAAAAAATGACAGATAGGAGCTGATTAGCTTATACTTTATTACCGTGCAATTTATCACTCTCCAAGGCTTGATAAATCATCATGTGTTAAGTAGTAACTATGCCAAAAATAGTGAAAAGTTGGCAGATGATTCTTATATTTAAATTATCCCTAAAGAACAATGGGCCTAATTCAGACCTGATCGTAGCAGCAAATTTGTTAGCAGATGGGCAAAACCATGGGGGTCATTCCGAGTTGTTCGCTCTGTAATTTTTTTCGCATCGCAGTGATTTTCCGCTTAGTGCGCATGCGCAATGTTCGCACTGCGACTGCGCCAAGTAAATTTGCTATACAGTTAGGTATTTTACTCACGGCTTTTTCTTCGTTCAGGCGATCGGAGTGTGATTGACAGGAAGTGGGTGTTTCTGGGCGGAAACTGGCCGTTTTATGGGCGTGTGGGAAAAAACGCTACCGTTTCTGGGAAAAACGCGGGAGTGGCTGGAGAAACGGAGGAGTGTCTGGGCGAACGCTGGGTGTGTTTGTGACGTCAAACCAGGAACGACAAGCACTGAACTGATCGCAGATGCCGAGTAAGGTTGAAGCTACTCAGAAACTGCTAAGAGGTGTGTAGTCGCAATTTTGAGAATCTTTTGTTCGCAATTTTACTATGCTAAGATTCACTCCCAGTAGGCGGCGGCTTAGCGTGTGTAAAGCTGCTAAAAGCAGCTTGCGAGCGAACAACTCGGAATGAGGGCCCATGTGCACTGCAGGAGGGGGGGGGGGCAGATATAACACGTGCAGAGAGAGTTAGATTTGGGTGGGTTATTTTGTTTCTGTGCAGGGTAAATACTGGCTGCTTTATTTTTACACTGCAATTTAGATTTCAATTTGAGCACACCTCACCCAAATCTAACTCTCTCTGCACATTACATCTGCCCCCCTGCAGTGCACATGGTTTTGCCCAGTTGCTATCAAAAATCCTGCTGCGATCAATTTGGAATTACCCCCATGGTTTTTCCCAACTGCTAACAAATTTGCTGCTACAATCAGGTCTGAATTAGCCCCCATATTTGTCATGAAGGTGCAAAATATAAAAGTACCATGACTTGCAGTAGATTTACATGTATTATATAACATCTGGTGATATGCCTTTTGGTGCGTATATTGTTCTATTTTTATGGAAGTTAGGGTGTTGGGGAATAATAATGTTCTGCTTTTGCTACACTTAAAACAGACTAAGTAATTTAATTTGGTTTTGTGTGGGATTAACTTTATCACTGTTTGTGTGACCCTGGTACGCGCAGTGTGTACCCATTTGCTGTTACACATTACCAGCACATTACAAGATTTCATAGGGTCTGTTTTTAGTGACCACAGAGTGGGCATAAATAGTAGACATTATAAACACGGCATTTGTACATTTTAAAGTAACCCCCGTGGTACTTTTCCAGTAAGCTCTGGACAATTTATATGATTATTAAAAGGGCCATTTACAACTTAAACTAAAGTGTGTAAAAACTAGGCCAGTGCTATTAATTTACACCTAAGCCAGGGACGCCATCCCAGATACCTCCGTGGCGTTCCTCAACTCCCCGAAGGCTTAATTAGTGAAAATGAAAGAATCTGTTAGTACCGATCAGCTGATGGGGATAAGTATAGCTACACTCAGCCACAGAGTTTTTATCTAATTACAGGCATGGGCACTGCACAATTATGCATTGCAAAGAAACTATTCCCTCTGTTTAATTAAGTCTTTGAGATCAATAATGCAAGCAACACATCTTCATGTTTATTATAATGTGTAGAAATATTTCTAAGACGTACCAAATAGTGAGATAAATCAGATATGGAACTAAGAAGAGACAGGGCTAATAAAAGGGAAGAGGTGTATGCCTTTATGTTAAGCCATTTTTAAAACCGTATTTAAAGGAGGTTATTTAGGAGGGGACCGGAAATAACGTGGAGTCATTATGGGTTGAAATTTCTAGTGTTGGTAAAGGTACAAAAAAAGCTATTAATAGTGCGACTGAGGAAGTGCAACTCATACAGCAAATTGAAAAAGCTGCAGGACTGGGGGAGGTCCTTATCATTGGGGATTTTAATTATCCAGACATAAGTTGGATCAACGAATCATGTGATATGGCTATGGGAAACAGGTTCTTAAATATGCTAAAAGATCACTACTTGTCTTGTAATCGAGGAACCAACTAGAATTAGGACTATACTGGACCTAGTATTAACTAAGAACATGGAGATAACATCAAATACTAAAGTAGGGGAGACCTTGCGAAACATCGATAGTAATATGGTCACATTCGATATTAGTTTGCAAAAGCAGCACTATAAGGGTTCAACTAAGACTTTTAACTTTAGAAAAGCAAATTTTAACATGCTGAAACAAGCACTAAAGGATATCGATTGGGAAGCTTTGTTTCAAAGTAAGAACACTGCTTAAATGTGAGATGCTTTTAAAATGTTGCTTGATAAATATACTTACAAGTTCATTCCCATGGGCAGTAAACACATGAGTACTGAATTCAAACTGATGTGGTTTAATAAGAAGGTTAAGGAAGAAATGGATAAAAAGAGGTGAGCATTTAAAGAGTTTAAATCTAATGGGAAGGTGGCAAGGGTGTAGCTACCATAGGTGCAAGCAGTGCAACTGCTATGGGGCCCAGAGCTGAGAGGGGCCCATCTTCCCTTTCAGAGATACATGTGTTATATAAATTTTTTTCTCCATTAGGTGGTACGTAGGGGTCCTTTAAAACTTTTTCCTTGGGGCTGCAATATATCTAGGTATTCCCCTGGATCTGCTCATTGTAGTGTGGTATAAAATGAACTGGATAGCATTTCAATTTTACTGTATATAATATGAACCAGGGCATTGTAATAAGGCACAATATGAACGGGGCGCACTATATATTATAATGTGAATTAGGGGTACTGTGCAGCATAATGTGTATTGGCAACTCTGAAATGTGACATAGGGTGAACTTAAGAACTACTACGATTCATAAAAGAAACTAGGGCACTACTATGGGGAATAACATTAAATAAGGCTCTACTATGGTTCAGAAAATGAACTAGGGCACTATTATATAGGCATAAAATGAACAACTGCTGCAGAGAAGTGTCTCTCCAGAAGCATTGGGATGGGGGCCCCTTAAAAATGTTGCTATGGGGCCCACAAAGTTCTGGCTATGCCCCTGGAAGGCGGGGTCATTCCACTACTACAAGTACTGTAGCATAAAATGCAAAAAAGAAATCAGAGCAGCTAAAATAGAAAACAAAAGGCATATCACTAAGGGGAATAAAACAAACCCTAAAAAGTTTTTTAAGTATAGAAATGGTAAAAGGTTAAAAAAAAGAGAATATAGGACTGTTAAAAGGTGAATTGGAAGTCTTTATTAATGATGACAAAGAAAAGCCAGAAATATTGAACACATTTTTTCATCAGTGTTTACTAGAGAGGACCAGATGGTGGGAATAAGTACATAACAATAGTAATGATAATGTCCCATTGCCAAATACTTGTTTGAGTGAGGAAGTAGTCCGTGAGTAACTAAGCAAAATTAAGATTAATAAACCTCCTGGTCCAGATGGACATCACTCAAGGGTTCTAATGGAGCTAAACTCAGAACTTGCAAGGCCTTTATATTTGATTTTCTCTGATTCAATTACATCAGCCATGGTACCAAGGACTGGCGTATAGCAGAGGTAGTGGCAATATTTAAAAAGGGAATTAAAACTCATCCTGGTAACTATAGACTGGTAAGTTTGACATCTATAGTACGGAAAATATTGGAAGGTATATTAAAGGATAGCATACAGGAGTACTTGTAGACCTCCAAGGTTATTAATAGAAACCAACATAGTTTTGTAAGGGATAGGTCAAACTTACTTACAGTAGTTAGCTTCAATGAGAAAGTGAGTGATAATCTTGACCAGTGAAACACAGTGGTCTATTTAGATTTTGCTAAAGACTTCGACACTGTGCCTCACATGAGGCTGATTTTCAAATTAAGAGAACTTGGTCTAGGAAACACTATTTGTACTTGGGTAAGTAATTGGCTGGATAACAGGGAAACCGTGAGTTGTGGTTAATGGGATGTTTTCCAACTGGACCACAGTACTCAGTCCACTCCTGTTTAACATATTTATTAATGACCTAGGTTTCAAAAGCACAGTGTCAGTTTTTGCAGATTATACTAAACTGTGTAGGGTAATTAATTCAGACGTGGATGTTGAGTCACTTCAGAATGACTTATTTAAACTGGAAGTTTGGGCAGCTAAATGGAAAATAAGGTTTAATATAGAAAAATATAAAGTTATGCACTTTCGGACTAGAAATAAACATGCAACCGACAAATTAAATGGGGAAAATAGAAAAATATTTCAGGGTGTTCATTGATAGTAGACTTAGCAGCAGTACCCAATGTCAAAATGCAGCCAAGAAGGCAAATAAGGTATTAGAAATTAGAATGCATAAAATGGGGAATTGAGATAAGGGATGAGAGTGTAATCCTCCATCTGTATAAGTCATTGGTATGACCGCATCTTGAATATATGGGCACCACACTATAAAAAAGATATCTTTGAACTTGAAAGGGTTCAGAGGGGAACTACAAAACTAATAAAGGGGTTAGAAGCACTGGATTATGAGGAAAGGCTTACTAAGTTAGATATGTTTTTACACTAGAAAAGTAGCGTATAAGAGGAGATATGATTAATATTTACAAATATATAAAGGTTAATACATGGAGCTATCAGGCGATTTGTTTATTGAGAGATCTCTACATAGGACATGCAGACACCCTCTGAGGTTAGAGGAGAGAAAATGTCATGCTCAGTGAGGGAAGGGGTTCTTCCCAGTTAAGGCAGTAAGGATTTGGAATTCTCTGTTGTAATGGCGGACTCTGTCAATATGTTTAAAAATGGGTTAGATAAATTTCTAACTGAAAAAGATATCCATGGACATAACATTTAATATGAATGTATTTTAGTAACAGCATGGACTATAGGTGTCAATTAGACTATAAACATAACTTCATCTGGGTCACTATAGTTAAACTATAGTTACATACAGAATAGTGTTGGACATATACTGTAATTCAGGTTGAACTGGATGGACAACTTTTCATTTTCAACCGCATTAACTATGTTACTAAGTTACAATAACCTCAATTTTATAATAATGTACCCAACTAGAACCACTTGACCTACAAGAATATCTTATCAGGGATATAATAATATTACCACTCTTATATCATTTATAGCCACTACAACTTGTAAATAGCTTTAGCTAATTTATAAATAATTGTAGTTTTCACTCACAGCCAAGCAAACGGTGCCCAATGATCATTACCTTGTGGTAGTAGCAGGAATAAAGTATGTCCGGTTTCTGAGTTGTATTCTATTCTCTTCAATCATTGATTGATAACTTTTAAAGTAGATTAGGCCATGAGCAGTGATGCCTTGATGGGTTCCTCAAACATTTGTCATCATTAACAAGGGTTGTGTAGTAGATTTGTTGGAGACTCTGGTTAAATCATAATGCCAGGACCCTATAATTGTAAAACAATGATAGTTGTAGACTTGCTGGAGACCATGATTTGAATCCCAATGTATTTATTATTTCTTTATTAACAGATTCTTGTATAGCGCAGCATATTCCATTGTGCTTTACAATTGGAACAGCGGTAATAGAATAAAACTGGGTAATAAAGGCAGACATAGAGGTAGGAAGGCCCTGCTCACAAGCTTACAATCTATAGGGGAGTAGGCATTGATACACAAGGGTAGGTGCTACCTATTGCATAATGTTCCAGACAGATTGCAAAGGTTCTTAATGGGCTGTATGATATGGTCACCAAGCAATGTTGGTCAAGGGTCAGAAGAATAGTAAAGTGAAGAAAGAGAATATATGCGAGGATATGAGTGGACTGTAAAGAGGGGATATAATCAGATAGGGATTTTTCAGTTCTTTTTGATATTGGGTCATTTGTACAACTGGATGTACTGTACATCTGTTTTATTAGTGTAAAATATGCATTAGTACCAAAATCGCATATACATGCATTTGACTGCAGATCACATCAATCTCGTCACATGTTATGCTTGTGACTCATTATTACTGGAGTGGTGGAACTGGGGATAGAAAGGGCAGACGAACATAGAGTACAATAAAGGCAGATCTGTGTATTTCTGACCTGGACACATACTGTAACATACACACACAGGCAGACTCTTATGATGAGGACGATCGGCAGAACTAACTTCAGAAGGGATGTTTACAGATACACCTCTAGAGCATTTAGGGGGAAATGTATCAATACATCTAAATGGGACAAGGAGATAAATTGCCCATAGCAACCAATCAGCTGGTACAGATGTGCCCTTCTATATTGTAGCTGCATTGCGTACACAACAGGGCATATGGATCCTGGTATGCATGCTCCTGCTACCCATTGACACTGCATTACAGACCCGCTGGAGCGACTGAGCGCTTGCTCCAGTCTCATAGTGCTGCACATCTTGGCAGCAAATGGAACAGTGATAGAAGAGGACACATCTGTAGCTATTACTTAATAAATACATTCTATAAAATGATAGCTAGAAGCTGATTGGCTGCAATCAGCAACTTATCAACCTATTCTATTTAGAAATGGGAGGAGGGGCAGGCACACATCACAGCCTGTGCTGTAGCGATAGACTCCACCCCATGGCCCCCAAGATGACTGTGTATGTCACTCTGTGTATGTCCCTCTGTTACCCTATTTACTGTATGTTACCCTGTGTATGTCCCTCTGCCATCCTGTGTATATCCTTCTGCCACGCACCCTGAAGTGCAACCATACCCCTTTTCTGCTACCAGGTACCACTAAACCCCCCCCCCCCCCTTCCCCTATCATGGTGCCCGCTGTCATTTATTCTGAATCCGCATCTGCTTTGTCTGGATGGTATAATGCATAAGCAGCATTACTGTGGGCATTATGTGTGCAAGTGGCACTACTACAGTGGGCATTATGTGTGAGAGCGGCATTGAGGGCATTGTGTATAAAGGACACTACTACTGTGGGAATTGTGTGAATATGGGATACTACTACTGTGGCCATTGTATAAGGGGCACTACTACTGTGGGCATTATGTGTATAAGTGGCAATACTGTGGGCATTATGTGTGCAAGTGGCACTACTACAGTGGGCATTATGTGTGAGAGCGGCATTGAGGGCATTGTGTATAAAGGACACTACTACTGTGGGAATTGTGTGAATATGGGATACTACTACTGTGGCCATTGTATAAGGGGCACTACTACTGTGGGAATTGTGTGTATATGGGGCACTACTACTGTGGACATTGTGTATAAGGGACACTACTGTGTGGTGTAAGGTATATAAGGGCCATTACTGTGTGGTGTAACATGTATAAGGGGTACTACTGTGTTGTGTAAAATGATTAAGGGCACTACTATGTGGTGTAATATGAATCGGGGCACTACGTGCGTGTACTGTAATTAAGATTGTGACACTTTGTGGAGTCATTTGACATGGGTGTACAGTTGTGTGGCCACACACCTGCCTTGTGAGACCACACCCTTTTTTGCGGGGCCCACACCTATCTCAGGCATGGGAGGGAGGGCACACATTTATAGTTTGCATGGGGGTGCAGAACACCCTAGCATTGGATTCAGTATGATTTACTGGCGGGCAGGATGCCGGCTGTCAATATCCCAACAACGGCATCCCACCCGCCACAATGTCGGCAGCAGGACGAGCACGAACAGTCCCCTTGTGGGTTCACTGTGCTCGCCCTGCTGCGGACTTGGTGGCTCGCTGCACTTGTCACAAGATCTATTCCCACTCTATGGGTGTCGTGGACACCCACGAGTGGGAATAGTCCTGTTGCGCCGGGATTCCTGCTGGCGGCATTGTCGGCTGTCGGAATTCCAGCATCGGTATCCTGACCGCCGGGATTGCAACAGCTCGCAAATTAAATGCATCCCCTAGCATCAGCCCTGGTTATACACATCATCTTATGTTTTTTTTAAGTCAGTTCAATTACTAATTTTTATTTGTATAAACATTAACAGTTTTAGTGTATATAAGGACATATTAATGGTCATTCCGAGTTGTTCGCTCGCTGCCGTTTTTAGCATAATAGCTATCTGGCTAAAAATGGGCGATTCTGCGCATGCGTATGGGCCGCAGGGCGCACGCGCTAAGTACTTTCACACAAAACTATGCAATTTTACACAGGGCTGAGCGACGCTTTTCAGTCGCTCTGCTGATCGGTGAGTGATTGACAGGAAGTGGGTGTTTCTGGGTGGTAACTGAGCATTTTCTGGGAGTGTGCTAAAAAACGTAGGCATGTCAGCCTAAAACGCAGGAGTGATTGGAGAAACGGGGGAGTGGCTGGCTGAACGCAGGGTGTGTTTGTGACGTCAAACTAGGAACTAAACGGACTGAGGTGATCGCAATCTAGGAGTAGGTCTGGAGCTACTCAGAAACTGCAGGGAAATATTTAATAGCAGAACTGCTAATCTTTCGTTCGCTATTCTGCTAACCTAAGATACACTCCCAGAGGGCGGCAGCCTAGCGTGTGCAATGCTGCTAAAAGCAGCTAGCGAGCGATCAACTCGGAATGAGGGCCTTTAATCTGTCATTTGTGAATACATTTACACGGGATGGCATAATTCAGTCGAGGCAGCTATGTGCCCTACATGCAACATAAAATCAAACAAATAGCTGAATGGGTAAACCTTATTAAAAGGAAGTAAGAAATGAAGGTGTCCTCTTTATAAACTGTGAAATACAGGAGTGCCTCTATATTGCAGGGAAAACCAATTTCCCTTCTTATTAAAATGCAACATCAGCGAAATAGACCCTGAAACCAAATTTTACTGTTCTTTGTTCCCCCTGACACCTGTGGAGACTTGGGGAATTTAGCGAGGTCCCCAACCGAGGCAGGTGGGAGGTACGCACGTTTTGAGTACTATTTAGCTGCAATTGTCATAATGTTATTTTTGAGCTTATTTAGCTTCAACGTTTTATAAACACAGCCTATGGTAGAACCAAATGACATAGGTACATTAGTTTTGTATGCAATCCTATTTTTTTATTCAGTCAGTTTTATTTTATTTTGCTTAGCATTTTCCCTCTCATGTGGCTATGTACAACCGTTATTTTATATATGTTCAGCTCTAGTGCAGTTATGGTAATGTTAATGTTTTTCCATCTGAATAATTTACAAATGGAACTTTAATGTTATGACTAGTATGTATTGGTCTTTGGCAAGCAGCCAAGCAGTAGTATAGTATTCACTAGTTCAAATTTTATTTTTTAAATTGCCATAAATTTTCCTGCACCTCGAACAGATGGCCAGCACAAGTAATCACGCATTCCATTCCTTTTACTAAATATCTGAGTACTAAAAATGTACATTTATTTAGTAAATGTAATCAGCATTCCCTTTAAACTAAATAGTCTCGAATTGGAAGAGTTAAAATCTTAATCTAATGTAAAGTCACATGGAAGAACTCCATTGCAAATCTACAGTTCAGGGCAATCCAGACCCAAATAATTTCTTAATAATTCAGTCGTTAGAGTAATATAGATTTTATAATTTCTGAAAAAGTTCATGCAAGTTAATAAAAACACTTCAAGGGTCATTTACAAATATGGGGGTCTATTTACTAAGCCTTGGATGAGGATAAAGTGGGCGGAGATAAAGTACCAGCCAATCAGCTCCTAACTGTCATTTTTCAAACACAACCTGTGACATGGCAGGTTGGAGCTGATTGGCTGGTACTTTATCTCCATCCATTTTATCTCCATCCAAGGCTTAGTAAATAGACCCCATGGAAACAGTGAGGTGTAGATGTGTCCTCACTTACTGGTTGCCCGTATGCCATAGGACATGAGATAGTGATATCCGGCACAATTGAAACAGTACAGAGTAGTGTACCATATGTTTTATTTAATTTTGAGTTTTAGTTGCATCACAGACGCAGTGCAAAGCTGCTCACAATGGGCGGGATGTACTAATGTACATCGCCGCCCTGCGCCACGATGCTGATTGCATATGTACTAACATATGCGATCAGCATTGCGGAGGACAGCTCTTCCGATAAGAGCTGTCCTCCGCGATGCGCAGCGGCAGCCTGACTTCCGGGATTCGGCCCCAGAAGTCAGTCTGCGCATGCTCGGGGTGACGGGGGCGGCCGCAGGGCATGCTGGGAGGGATCCGATCGGATCCCTCACACAGCGCCGCGGAGAGAAGCCCATAGGCTTCTATGGACGTACGCCAGCTAAAGCTGGCGTACCCCGCCGCGGCGCTGTCCTGCCGGCCGGGGGTTAGTACATCAGGAAAATACGGTAAACAGGGAGTTTACCGCATTTTCCGCTTAGTACATCCCGCCCAATGTCACTTGGCTGCAGTGGCGGCTCCAGAGGTGGGATAGCAGCGAAGACCAAAATTCAAATAAAGGAACCACACCAACTGCCAGTAAGTCCAGGTCAGAAATGCTTGGCAGCGACTGGGGTTGCAGTTGGTGTTGCTTCACTATTTGAATTGTGGACTGTGCTGCTGCCCCTGGTCTGAAGCCGCCATTGCTGGGCTGCGACTTTAACTGCACGGGAATTGATTTTACACACTTACAAAGTTTTAGATGAAGAGCAACAGTACTTGGCGTGAGAAAAAAATCATGACTGCTTGCATTGAAGCCCCTTATAATCAGATTCAGACACACAGTTGTACAAATGTCACAAATCTCATTGGTCAGTTATGTATTTTTGTCGCTTTTATGTAATTTAATTATGCAAATAAGATGTCCATTTTGGGCCAAAATGACGTTCGGTGCAGCAGAGTCGAACCTGGTGTGCCGAGAGTGTCTATTTAGCGACAGTAAGAAGGACACACCTGTAAAGTGCAAAAGTATTTTCCTTCAACACAGACAAGTGTAAGGTAATGCACTGTGGGGCCAAGACCAAAAATAACACCTACATACTAAATGGGGTAATATTAGGGGATTCTGTACTGGAAAAAGACTTAGGGGTTCACATAGATAACAAATTAAGCAGCAGTACCCAAAGTACAGCAAAGAAGGCTAATAAGATATTAGCATGCATAAAATTGATGCAAGGGATGAGAGTATTATACTCTCATTATATAATTCACTAGTGAGGCCACATATTGAATACTGTGTGCAATTTTGGGCACCATATTACAAAAAGGATATCCTGGAGCTAGAAAAGGTTCAGAGGAGGGCGACCAAACTAATCAAGGGCATGGAGACGTTGGAATACGAGGAAAGGCTTGCAAGGCTAGGCATGTTTACATTGGAAAAGAGGAGACTAAGAGGGGACATGATCAACATCTACAAATATATAAGGGGTCAATACACAGAGCTTGGGAGGGACCTGTTTTCTATAAGATCAGCACAGAGGACACGTGGTCACTCGATTAGGTTAGAGGAGAGGAGTTTCCACACATTGAGGCAAAAAGTTTTTTTACACAGTAAGGACAATACGTGTTTGAAATTCCCTGCCTGAGAGAGTAATAACTGCGGACTCAGTCAACACCTTTAAGAATGGGTTAGATAAGTTCCTATTGGATAAAGATATTTAGTGTTATGGTGCGTAGGCACGCATTATAGTTAATATAACTAGTCCTAACATAAAAATAACTAGTCCTATAATAAGACTGCATAGGAGACCAAATAGGTTGAACTCGATGGACAATTGTCTTTTTTCAACCTTAGTTACTATGTTACTATGTTACTATATGTGATGGAGTGAGGCTGTTTGTGCCTTGGTGCACATGTTCTCACCCTTTTAGTATCACTGCCATAGGATTTACAATGCCTGTGTCAGACTTAAGCTGGTTATACACTAGACAATATGTTGCTCGATCCCGCAGGTTGGAGTGACATATCGCGTATGTGTACCCATGATATGTGTGCTCCCGCAGGTCACTAGTTGCAGGGTTGATTGGGGGATGTCACTAGCGATTACATGTCTACCCACTTGTCTCCCCTCCCCTGTTGGACCCGGCATCGGCAAGTGTGTATGCACTTGCCGCATGCAGAGTCCCATCGGCAGCAGTGTAGGGCTGGGTACACATCGCTAAGTGTGTATCCAGTTTCAGGCTACATACACACTATGCCATCAGATCCGCTGACTGGCGGATCCACTGACATAACGGCCGATTTGGAAAGCGTACACACTTACCAATCGGCCACTTGACATGTCTGTACATGCATCATAACTTGGCGGGCATTTCAATTTGCCAGTCCAGCTGTGATGTCATTTCCTGCAGCCAGTGTATGGATGGTTGGCAGGGCGCCTGTGCACACAGCCACACATGCCGATATATAGTATCTGCAAGGTATATGGCACATGATATATGCAATATTATATACTGTATAAAATAAATCAAACTAAAACAATTAGTACAACGTGAAAAAGATCCACAAGCACATTGTTAAAAGATATTTACTCCTCTACTGTAGCACCGAGACAAAAAACAGAAATTGGCAACAGTAGGTAAGTACATTAGGTAGTGCAAATGATTAAAAAAAAATGAATCCAGCTAAAACTGGCAAAACCAAACTGCCTTGTAAATGATTCCCGCTTTAAAAATACGGGCATGCTCGCACAAACTTCTGCACCACCGGCTTCTCGCACCCTATTACATTTACCCCATATTCCCAATTTAGCACTCTGCTGCTATGTTTGATGTGGCAGCCTTTACTTAATATAGGAACTACTTAAGTAGGAAGTATTTTAATATGCAGGAGTAAAACAGGCTTTAATGTAAACAAAAATTGTAAGATTGGGAAATGAGAACTGTAGGCACTGACAGAACCTGATTAAGATCCCCCTGAACCATAATATACAGTAGATAATGGTTTACCTGTACTGTTCATCATAAGGCCCTTCATTGCCCACTGGCAGAACCCACTAAAGGCCAAGAAATGAATGTGGAGTTGAGCTTCACTGTCGGACTGGGGCATGAAGTGCCTACTGGGGGTTAAAGGCAGTAGTAAGGGCCCATACTTAGGGGTGTGGCCAGCCTCCACAGGGGGTGTATCCACCACAGAGGCTTGGGTAACAATTAGAGGGTGCATAATCTGGGGGTATATATATATATATATATTTATATATACAGTGTGTATATATATATATACAGTATATATATTAAGCACTGATAGTACATGATAATGTATCAGATTAATAACAGCAATGGACTATAGAGATTACATCATAGTCCTGTACAGTAAAAAATATAATTCAAGTACACAGTCTCGAACCTTATCCCTAGAGAAGGGGGTGGGCCCTCAGTCAGTGGAGCCCACCAGATGTTTCTCCTGTGCAACTGTGGGACAATCTGACCCTAATTTAGTCAATGTGAAAATGCCCTGTTACAACCCAGTTACAGCCATTCAGTTGTAAGTGGAGATGTATTTGACCTATGTTGTATGTAGAAATGCATTTGACTTGACTCATGCATCTCCCACACTTGGGTTTGCTTGCTCGGAGAGGAAATACACAAGGTATGCTCCGCAAATGGTCTTTAGTTCATCTTTGCAATTTGCATTTACCTCTAGATGATTAGCAGTTTAATCAATGAATGATTACGATGGTGGCCCAAATGCAGGACTTTCTGGTGACTTATAAATAGGCCTACAAATTATCGGTACAAGGAAAACATGATACAAGGACATGATCCTATATAAACAAAATGGACACTTTTAACCAGTGGCCGGGATCCCGACCAGCAGTAAAATGCGCTAGAAGCGCTAGATAGCGCTAGAAAGACACCCACAGAGGGAGAAAAGCCTATGGCGCCGGTATTCAGGAGGCAGCATTTCACCACCTGTTGGGAAACTGGCGTTGACATGGGGACCGCCGGGATCCCAACAAGCAGTCTCGGATTAGCTCCCATACAAACAAATAATGGAAGTGTAATCTCATTCACAGGAATAAAATGTGCAGATCTCACATTTTCACAACACTAATATACAGAAACATCATTTATTTAGAAGCAAACTCTAGTCTTGGCTAAGCAAGCGATAATTAGTTCACGCTCATAATAATAAAAAAAAAAACATATATAAATATAATTTGCTCTGCGCTTTATAAGAAACTATTTCTATAAAAATAAATAATCTACGGTTGGTTAAACTAGGGAACATTGTTATTTTTTTAAATAAACATTTAGTTTTGCTACATATGCACAGACTTGTGCTCACGTGTCAAGGTCAGCCTTCATTTTTGCTCAGTACAAATAGCTCACCTCACGACTACCAATTAGATTTTGCTCTGATAACACATTATTAAATGTTCCTGCAGCCTCACTGAGGTTTATTTCACTTTCTCTGAATACTTCTCAGGCCCATCTCTGCACCTGTCTGTTTTAATTCCATCTGCCCTATGCAATCCTCTCATATGTTTCCCTAACCTTTTAAACTACTGTAAAAGCACTTACAAGGTCATTCTGTACTATTTCTGTGTCTGCTTGAATGAGTACATCACTAATTGTGGCGGCACTACTCACATCATGTACAGGGTGGACTGTATGTAAAATGTAATAATAATAATAATAATAATAATAATAATAATACTTAATATTATATCACTCCCTGTAATATAAACATTTAAATACAAATTTGGTTCCATGTTTCACTAATGATATTTCTGAACCAATATATACAGTATATATATGAGTAAGTGGAGAAAAGGGCGCCTTCTAGTGTCTAAGAAAATCTGTATATAGTGTATACCCAGTGTGAGTAGGAAAGGGACACTACATATCTGGTGCGTAAATTTTTCTTCGGTCGTAAGACCAATAGTGGAGCATAAAAAAGATAAGAAGAATATATCATAGCGCGTACAGGTTTCATGCAATTTTCATACCACTTTGGTGTAGGCTACCTGGGGTAATATGTGTAAAGGGGCTACTTGGCGTAGGCTACCTGGCGTAATGTGTGTAAGAGGCTACCTGGGGTAATGTGTGTAAGAGGCTACCTGGCATAATGTGTGTAAGAGGCTACCTGGGGTAATGTGTGTAAGGGGCTACCTGGGGTAATGTGTGTAAGGGGTTACCTGGGGTAATATGTGTAAGGGGCTACCTGGGGTAATGTGTGTATGAGGCTCCCTGGGGTAATGTGTGTAAGAGGCTACCTGGGGTAATGTGTGTAAGAGGCTACCTGGCGTAATGTATATAAGGAGCTGTCAGGCAAAATGTGTATAAGGGGTACTACTGTGTGGTGTAATGTGACAAATGTACACTACTGTGCAGGAAAATGTAATGTGAATTATGTGGTCATGCCACTTTCCCATGAAGCCATGCTCCTATTTTTATATTTGTGCACGCCTTTGGCGTGTAGTCCCTATTTTGCATGTGGTTGGGTGGGGGAACACCAATTATTTTTCTGACACAGGGCACCAAAATGTCTAGTTACGGATCTGGCTGTGTGTATATAATGTAATGTATTATGGTTGTGTGTACTGGGTGTAATATGTATGTATATGTGTCTGTCTATCTATCTATCTACCTATCTATCTATCTATCTATCTATCTATCTATCTATCTATCTATCTATCTCACACAATCGCACACCAGTGTATATACTAGAGATGTGCACCGGAAATTTTTCGGGTTTTGTGTTTTGGTTTTGGATTTGGTTCCGAGGCCGTGTTTTGGCAAAACCTCCCTTAAAAATTTCTGTTGGATTCGGGTGTTTTTTTTCAAAAACCCCTCAAAAACAGCTTAAATCATAGAATTTGGGGGTAATTTTGATCCTATAGTATTATTATCCTCAATAACCATAATTTCCACTCATTTCCAGTCTATTCTGAACACCTCACACCTCACAATATTATTTTTAGTCCTAAAATTTGCACCGAGGTCACTGGATGACTAAGCTAAGCGACCCAAGTGGCCGGCACAAACACCTGGCCCATCTAGGAGTGGCACGGCAGTGGCAGACAGGATGGCACTTATAAAAATTGGCTCCAAACATCACATGATGCAAAGACAAATAAATAAAAAAGAGGTGCAAGATGGAATTGTCCTTGGGCCCTCCCACCCACCCTTATGTTGTATAAACAGGACATGCACACTTTAACGAACCCATCATTTCAGCAATAGGGTCTGCCACACGACTGTGGCTGAAATGACTGGTTGGTTTGGGCCCCCACCAAAAAAAGAAGCAATCAATCTCTCCTTGCTCAAACTGGCTCTACAGAGGCAATCATCATCATCGTCCAATTCCTCACCCCTTTCACGGTGTAAATCGCCCTCCTCACAGAGTATTAATTCGTACCCACTGGAATCCACCATCTCAGGTCCCTATGTACTTTTTGGAGGCAATTGCTGGTGAATGTCTCCACGGAGGAATTGATTATAATTCATTTTGATGAACATCATCTTCTCCACATTTTGTGGAAGTATCTTCGTACGCTGATCGCTGACAAGGTGACCGGTTGCACTAAACACTCTTTCGGAGTACACACTGGAGGGGGGGCAACTTAGGTAAAATAAAGCCAGTTTGTGCAAGGGCCTCCAAATTGCCTCTTTTTCCTGCCAGTATACGTACAGACTGTCTGACGTGCCTACTTGGATGCTGTCACTCATATAATCCTCCACCATTCTTTCAATGGTGACAGAATCATATGCAGTGACAGTAGACGACATGTCAGTAATCGTTGGCAGGTCCTTCAGTCCGGACCAGATGTCAGTTTTCGTTCCTGACTGCCCTGCATCACCGCCAGTGGGTGGTTTTGGAAATCTGATCCTTTTCCTGGCAGCTCCAGTGGCGGGAGAAAATGAAAGAGGAGCTGTTGGCGGGTCACGTTCCGCTTGACTTGACAAGTGTCTCACCAGCAGGTCTTTGAACATGTGTGAACTCTTGTGTCTGCCGGAAAGAGAGATACAATGTAGGCTTTAAACCTAGGATCAAGCCAAAAATGGCCAAAATGTAGTGCTCTGATTTCAACAGATTGACCACCCGTGAATCCTGGTTAAGCAAATGAAGGGCTCCATTCAAAAGTCCCCCATGCCTAGCGGAATCGCTCCGTTTTAGCTCCTCCTTCAATCTCTCCAGCTGCTTCTGCAAAAGCCTGATGAGGGGAATGACCTGATTCAGGCTGGCAGTGTCTGAACTGACTTCACGTGTGGCAAGTTCAAAGGGGTGCAGAACCTTGCACAACGTTGAAATCATTCTCCACTGCACTTGAGTCAGGTGCATTCCCTCTCCTTTGCTTATATCATAGGCAGATGTATAGGCTTGAATGGCCTTTTGCTGCTCCTCCATCCTCTGAAGCATATAGAGGGTTGAATTACACCTCGTTACCACCTCTTGCTTCAGACAATGGCGGGGCAGGTTCAGGAGTGTTTGCTGGTGCTCCAGTCTTCGGCACGCGGTGGCTGAATGCCGAAAGTGGCCCGCAATTCTTCGGGCCACCGACAGAATCTCTTGCACGCCCCTGTCGTTTTTTAAAAAATTCTGCACCACCAAATTCAATGTATGTGCAAAACATGGGACGTGCTGGAATTTACCCACATGTAATGCACGCACAATATTGGTGGCGTTGTCCGATGTCACAAATCCCCAGCAGAGTCCAATTGGGGTAATCCAATCTGCGATGATGTTCCTCAGTTTCCGTAAGAGGTTGTCAGCTGTGTGCCTCTTATGGAAAGCGGTGATACAAAGCGTAGCCTGCCTAGGAACTAGTTGGCATTTGCGAGATGCTGCTACTGGTGCCGCCACTGCTGCGGGAGGCAATACATCTACCAAGTGGGCTGTCACAGTCATACAGTCCTGAGTCTGCCCTGCTCCACTTGTCCACATGTCCATGGTTACGTGGACATTGGGTACAACTGCATTTTTTAGGACACTGGTGAGTCTTTTTCTGACATCTGTGTACATTCTCGGTATCGCCTGCCTAGAGAAGTGGAACCTAGATGGTATTTAGTACCGGGGACACACTACCTCAAGAAATTCTCTAAGTTCCTGTGAACTAACGCCGGATACCAGACGCACGTCTAACACCAACACAGCTGCCAAGGCCTGAGTTATCCGCTTTGCAACAGGATGACTGCTGTGATATTTCATCTTCCTCGCAAAGGACTGTTGGACAGTCAATTGCTTACTGGAAGTAGTACAAGTAGTCTTCCGACTTCCCCTCTGGGATGATGATTGACTCCCAGCAGCAACAACAGCAGCGCCAGCAGCAGTAGACATTAAACTCAAGGATCCATCGGAGGAATCCCAGTCAGGAGAGGACTCATCAGACTTGCCAGTGACATGGCCTGCAGGACTATTGGCTTTCCTGTCTAAGGAAGAAATTAACACTGAGGGAGTTGGTGGTGTGATTTGCAGGAGCTTGGGTACAAGAGGAAGGGATTTAGTTTTCAGTGGACTGCTTCTGCTGTCACCCAAAGTTTTTGAACTTGTCAATGACTTCTGATGAATGCGCTCCAGGTGACGTATAAGGGAGGATGTTCCTAGGTGGTTAACGTCCTTACCCCTACTTATTACAGCTTGACAAAGGCAACACACGGCTTAACACCAGTTGTCCGCATTTCTGTTGAAATAATTCCACACCGAAGAGGTGATTGTTTTGGTATTTTGACCAGGCATGTCAATGGCCTTATTCATCCCACGGACAACAGGTGTCTCCCCGGGTGCCTGACTTAAACAAACCACCTCACCATCAGAATCCTCCCTGTCAATTTCCTCCTCAGCGCCAGCAACACCCATATCCTCATCCTGGTGTACTTCACCAGTGACATCTTCAATTTGACTATCAGGAACTGGACTGTGGGTGCTCCTTCCAGCACTTGCAGGGGACGTGCAAATGGTGGAAGGAGCCACCTCTTCCCGTCCAGTGTTGGGAAGGTCAGGCATCTCAACCGACACAATTGGACTCTCCTTGGGGATTTGTGATTTAGAAGAACTTGCAGTTCTTTGCTATGCTTTTGCCAGCTTAACTCATTTTTCTAGCGGGAAGATAAGTGCTTCCATCCTCATGTGATGCTGAACCACTAGCCATGAACGCAAGCCAGGGCCTCAGCCATTCCTTGCCACTCCGTGTCGTAATTGGCACATTGGCAAGTTTATGCTGGCAAGTTTATGCTTCTCCTCAGATGCTTTTAATTTAGATTTTTGGGTCATTTTACTGAACTTTTGTTTTTTGGGATTTTACATGCTCTCTACTATGACATTGGGCATCGGCCTTGGCAGACGACGTTGATGGCATTTCATCATCTCTGCCATGACTAGTGGCAGCAGCTTCAGCACTAGGTGGAAATGGATCTTGATCTTTCCCTATTTTACCCTCCACATTTTTGTTCTTCAGTGTGCTGCAAATATCTGTGCTCAGTGTGCTGCAAATATCTGTGCTCAGTGTGCTGAAAATATCTACGTTCTCTGCCTGAAAACGCTCTATATCTGTGCTCAGTGTGCTGCAAATATCTGTGCTCAGTGTGCTACATTGTGGGGACTGGGGACCACCAGTATATAATTATAGTAGTACAGTACAGTAGGCCATTGCTGTATCTTGCAGCTCTGTGTCAAGTATACTATCCATATCTGTGCTGCATTATTGTGAGCAGTATATAGTAGGACAGTGCAGCATTTTTGTGACCAGCAGTATACATATAGTACAGTACAGTAGGCCATTGCTGTATCTTGTAGCTCTGTGTCAAGTATACTATCTCTGTGCTGCATTATTGTGAGCAGTATATAGTAGGACAGTGCAGCATTTTATTGACCAGCAGTATACATATAGTACAGTACAGTAGGCCATTGCTGTATCTTGCAGCTCTGTGTCAAGTATACTATCTCTGTGCTGAATTATTGTGAGCAGTATATTGTAGGACAGTGCAGCATTTTGGTGACCAGCAGTATACATATAGTACAGTATAGTAGGCCATTGCTGTATCTTGCAGCTCTGTGTCAAGTATACTATCTCTGTGCTGCATTATTGTGAGCAGTATACAGTAGTACAGTGCAGCATTTTGGTGACCAGCAGTATACATATAGTATAGTACAGTAGGCCATTGCTGTATCTTGCAGCTCTGTGTCACTTCTAGTATCCTGATCAGTGCTCAATATCTGCTGCATTGTTGTGACCAGTAGGTATACTGTACTATGCAACGTGTGTTATACACCTGGTGATTTTATACAGCCTGTAATCTGTACTGAGCAATGTGTAAGATACACCTGGGGATTATACACCCTATATACTGTACTGTGTGTTGTGTGAGATACACCTGGGGATTATACACCCTATATACTGTACTGAGCAATGTGTGAGATACACCTGTGGATTATACACCCTATATTATTATTATTGTTATCCTTTATTTATATGGCACCACAAGGGTTCCGCAGCACCCAATTACAGAGTACATAAATAATCAAACAGGAAAACAGCAATTTACAGTTGATGACAGTATAGGACAAGTACAGGTAAATAAACATAGTTACATCAGCAGATGACACTAGAATAAGTATCAGGTGGCAGAAGACTGCTGGATGTGGTACAGTTGAAGATTATTAAAGTAAGACAAAGGATAAGCACATGAGGGAAGAGGGCCCTGCTCGTGAGAGTTTACAATCTAAAGGGGAGGGGTAGACAGACAGGGGTGACACAGATGGGGTACATAGAGAACATGGAACAGAGGGTTAGGATGAGATTTGGCTGGGTTTGGGGAATTAGTGGAACCCCAGAAGGCACAAGTCAATACTTAACATTGCAACATTTTACTGGGCTATGCAGGAGAAAATTAAAAATAGGGGAAAATAAAAATAAAAAAGAATCGATAACGTCTACCACTTTCAAAAAGGTCAATGGAAGCTGAAATAATGGACAACTACCTCATGGAAGCCAGATACAGTATACCAAACAGTACTTAGCAGAGTTAGGAATGAGTGCTTATGAAATACAGTAACATTTTGTCATAATATTTCAGAAACTGCATGGCTGGTCTCTTGCACTATTTTGTTCTAATACACCACCAGCTTTAGGATTTATATTTAAAAACATTATGTCTCCATAATCCCAAAAACGTCAGTCTTCTTGGAAAGTAGTTTGTTCCTTTGTAAGGGAAAGAGAATAAATGTTCTTAAACAACGGTTTCTCAATTTCTTTTTCCTCTGGGAAGGGATTGTGGATTTGCAGGAATATCTGAGCATTTCTGTAATCAGAAAGCAGCGACTTTCTACAAATGTTTACATTAGATTACGTTTGTCAAAAAAAAAAGTACAGAATCCCATTTAGGATGTCTTCACCAAATCGTAGACATAAATATGGAAATCGTCATCAAACTTAATGAAGTACACAGATGGTTTAGCTTCAACTTGATGAATAACCATGCCAGTCCTTTTTGAGCCATCTTCTTTGGAATATTCCACTTGCTTGCCCACCAGGCTGTCCACAACCTCCCCTGATTCTCTTTCAGCTGGAGGGGAATCATTTGAGTCTGGCATGATCCGAAGGTCTCCTTCTTTATAGTCATCTAAAAGTTGATACATATATAAGACTGGGTCCTTTTCATAGGTTATATAAAACCATGTGTTCATAATAGGTGCTCGTGCTAATACCATCCCTCGCCACTCATCCTTGCAACCATCCTCTGTTTCAAAAATATGCTCCACTGCTTTAGCAATCATTGTGTCAGCCAAATGGGCATCGCTGATTCGGGATGAGGCAACTCTGTCTGGTAGAACTTCAAGAGCAGACACCCTTTCATCCTTGTGAAGCTCAAGTCCATAGATACAATCAAATCCATCATACTTTAAAAGATAGAGGGAGGGATTCGCTGGTACTTGATCCAGAACTGTTCCTTTCCACTGGGTTATTGACCCACTGCCCTCTTTCCACCCATGCTGTATTCTACAGCCTACAATATTTTGCCTTGGCTGGGAGATTGGTTTACTTGGTCCCATATTGTTTCAATGTTTCTTATGAGATGTTCTTTTCTTCATCATATATGCAGAAACACCTGCATGTGCTGCATCAGCTCTTGATCGCTGAGCGGCCACCTTTCCAAATGGAGTCTTCATTCATCTGTGTATTAAAGTGAAGCAGGGCTGCCGAACTAGGGTGAAAAGTGTAGTCACTCCAAGTTTGTTTTAGTCTTTCCAGTCTACATGAAAAAGACCCTCAATTGCAGTGATCGGAAATCACTTAACTGGGGAAGATAGGATGTGTTTCCCTCCACTCCACCTGCAGGTGATGGCTGCGGCACAGTGCTCCCCTGCGGCCAGTTGCCCCAATCCTCCTCCTCCCTCCTTTGTCAGACTCCGTCACCACCACTGTGCGCTGCTATGGAAGAGCAGCTCCCGCCTCACTCCCCCTGAACTTCCAAGCCCTCCGCTCAGTCACTCCAGCGTTCGTTCCCTTCCCTCACCCCCTCCCTCTCCACACACTGCCAGATTTGGAGCTGGCTGCTACTATACGGCTGCCTGTCACTCTGCTGCCAAGTCCAGGCCTCGCCTTCCTACCAAATACTGATCCCGCCAGACTTGCATACTGTATACTGTACTGTGTAACGTGTGTTATACACCTGGTGATTATACATCCTGTAATCTGTACTGAGCGATGTGTGAGATACACCTGGTTATGTCTGTGCTCAGTGTGCTGCATTGTTGGGACCACCAGTATATAATTATAGTAGTACAGTACAGTAGGCCATTGCTGTATCTTGCAGCTCTGTGTCACTGCAAGTATCCATTCCATATCTGTGCTGCATTGTTGTGAGCAGTATATAGTAGGACAGTGCAGCATTTTGGTGACCAGCAGTTTACATATAGTACAGTACAGAAGGCCATTGCTGCATCTTGCAGCTCCGTGTCAGACTTAGTTCTAGTATCCTGATCAGTGCTCAGTATCTGCTGCATTGTTGTGACCAGTATATAGTAGTAAGGTGCAGCATTGTGGTGACCACCAGTATATAGTAGTACAGTACAGTAGGCCATTGCTGTATCTTTCAGCTCTGTGTTACTTCTAGTATCCTGGTCAGTGCTTAATATCTGTGCTCAGTGTCAGTGCTGCATTGTGGTAACCAGTATACTACAGTACAATAGTCCAGTGCTGTTCTCGCTGCTCAGTGTCAGTTCTCCGTAGTATCATCAGTGATCAGTATAATCAGTTCTCAGTATAATCAATGCGCTGTTAGACGTGTGCCCGTTTTCCGCCATTAGTACAGTGGGATTTAGACAATTGATGAAATTATTGTGTCCCCGGTACAAAATCCCATCTAGATTCCACTTCACTAGGTAGGTGATAGTGAGATTTTACCAATTAATATCAGTGATTTATAATTATTAATTACAGTGATCTAGCCAAATAATTCCAGTGATTTTGTCATTTTCTTCCAGTGATTTGGGCCATTAATACCATTGATTAGAATGAATAATTCCAGTGATTTTGTCATTTTCTTCGTGTGATATTGAGGTGTTTGTGTCACTTAGCTTAGCCGTCTAGCGACCACAGTGCACCTCTTTTTCTCTTTTCTTTGCATCATGTGCTGTTTGGGTCCAATTTTTTTAAGTGCCATCCTGTCTGACACTGCAGTGCCACTCCTAGATGGGCCAGGTGTTTGTGCCGCCCTCTTGGATCGCTTAGCTTAGTCATCCAGCGACCTAGGAGCAAATTTTAGGACTAAAAATAGTATTGTGAGGTGTGAGGTGTTCAGAATTGACTGGAAATTAGTGGAAATTGTGGTTATTGAGGTTAATAATACTATAGGATCAAAATGACCCCCAAATTCTATGATTTAAGCTGTTTTTGAGGGGTTTTTGAAAAAAAAACACCCGAATCCGACAACATTTTTTAAGGGAGGTTTTGCCAAAACGCGTCCGAATCCAAAACACGGCCGCTGAACCGAATCCAAAACCAAAACCCGTAAAATTTCCGGTGCACATCTCTATTAAGCAGGCAGAGTATCATTTTACACATTAGGAAGCAGAGTCCCCCTTTTTACATGAAAGAGAGAGAGAGAGAGAGTGTTTGTGTGTGTCTGTGTGTGAGAGTGACAGTGTTTGTGTGTGTATTATACTTAACTGTGACCAGCTGGCAGAGTGGCAGGCCTCTCTTCTTCTACTTCCTGCCCTAGTCCTCCTCCTCCTCCCCCAGCTCTCAGCTCCTCGCAGTGCAGTCTCTCCCGAGTTGTAGGGGGTGGCGATCCGGCATCCAGAGACGAACATTTATGTCCCAGCACTCGGGAGCCAGAGCTGCTGCTCCTCCATCCTCTCTCCGCCACGGACGCTCCCCCGGCGTGATGCAGTTGCTCCCGGCACCGACAAGTATGGAACTTGCAGGGGGAAGGTAAGGGAGCCATTGAGCCCGCTGCTGGAGCTGGTGATCAGTGCAGAGGCTGGGACACTGCTGAATGAAGCCTCGGAGACCAGAGGGCCAGGTCAGCGAAGTCTGGATGCTGAGGAGTTGATAGTGGTGAATGGGCGCCATCAGATTAGACTGCGCTAGCAGGATCATTGCAGCAGGCAGCAGCAGTGCCACGGACGATCACCTTGCTTGCCCGTATACTGAGCCAGCGCTACTGAGTCCCATGCAGCAAAGGAAACAGTAGACAGGAGACAGGCACCAGCGGGAGTGAGTCAGGCTGGAGATAGCGTCCATGTGGGTGAGGGGTGTGCTGCCAGATTGTGCGCCCTCAGTGCATTTGCGCTGTGGGCAAGGCACCATTGGCACACATCTAGTTACGGCCCTGGTTGCTCCCTGAGTCCCTCCTGTGAAAAGCAGGGAGTGTGTAGTGGGGAAGGTAGCACAGGGCAGCCACATCCAGGAGCAGGAAGGCTGGGCTGTGTCACGCTACTGTACTGTTAGTGTGGTCAGTGCTTAAAGTGGTCCTAGAGAGGTGGTGGAACTCATTCCCCTCCCCACGGTGCCCATGCAATAAAGGTATTGCGCGCGCCGTAGACGCGTGCAGCAAAAAGGGGGTGTGGTCTCAAAAAGGGGCGTGGTCACACAATAGTAATAATGCCCACAGTAGTAGCACCCAAGTGGAAATTTTGAAGTGGGGGTATGGAAAAGTGAAGGTCGTAATTATGCGCGCTGAAGGCGCATGCGCTCCTGAAAAGGGGGTGTGGCCACACAAAAGGGGGCATGTCCTTCAGTGTAGTTTACCACACCATATACCCCTTATACACATTATGCACCACAATAGTAGGGCTCCTTTCACATTATACCACACAGCACGAGCAAAATTCACATTATACCACACAGTATGAGCCGAAATTCATATTATAGCACATGGTATGAGCCGAAATTCACATTGTAGAGTGACAGAGTGACAGGGAGAGTGACAGCAGGGATATGGAAAATGACAGCAGGGACATGGAAAATGACAGCAGGGACATGGAAAGTGACAGTAGGGACATACAGTAGGGACTAGGGAGAGAGAAAGGCAGCAGGGTAAGATTATCTGTTTAGCAGCGGCAGTGGTGGATGAGTAGTCTGTAGTAGGAATGGAGTGGAGGAGGCTGTGGGCCTCGGAGATAGTGTGGAGGAGGAGGCTGTGGGCATGCAGAGGTCCAAGGGCGGGGCGGCAGAGGAGGCTGAGGGCGGCTGCAGTTAATCTGGAACCAGGCTGGCTTTATTATCCCTGCCGCCGCATCGAGCTCCTGTGACCACGGCGCTAATATTTCAAAACTGCTGCGGACCGGCAGCCAATCAGCGACAGATTTGAACTAGTAGTGCCGCGGTCACAGGAGCTCGATGCGGCGGCAGGGATAATAAAGCCGGCCTGATCCTAGATCCGCTGCAGCTGGGAGTCTGGAACCAGGGCTTCCAGTGCGGCGGCGATGGTAGGGGAGGAGCGACGGAGGGCGGACCGGGAGCTCAGATTCTTTGTCGGCCCATACAGTAATGCCCACAGCAGTAGCACCCCTTATACAATGCCCACAGTAGTAGTGCCCCTTATGCAATGCCCACAGTAGTAGTGCCCCTTATGCAATGCCCACAGTAGTAGTGCCCCTTATGCAATGCCCGCAATAGTAGTGCCCTTATGTCCCCAGGAGTGGTGCACCTTATGAAGTGCCCCCTTTACAATGCCCTCATTAGCAGTGAACCCCATCAGTAATGCCCTTAATGGTAATGCCCCTGTGTAGTATTGCCCCCTGTAGTAATTTTGCCTATAGTAATGCCCCCAGTCGTTTAGCCCCCTGTAGTTTAGCCCCAGTAGTCATGCCCCCACTGGTAATCCCCATGCAGCTATGACCCCAGTAATTTACTCCCCCCCATTTAGTTTAGCCTCCCAGTGGTAATGCCCCCAGTTGTTTAGCCCCCATGTAGTTTGCTCACATTAGTACTGCCCTAAGTAGTTTGCCCCCTTGTAGTAATGCCCCCCTGTAGTTATACCCCCCAGTAGTTTAGCTCCTGTAGTTATGCGCCCTTGTAGTAATGCCCCCCTGTAGTTATACCCCCAGTAGTTTAGCTCCTGTAGTTATGCGCCCTTGTAGTTTCGCACCCAGTAGTAATGCCGCCAGTAGTTTAGCCCCCTGTAGTTTGCCCCCTTGTAGTAATGCTCCCAGTAGTTTGCCCCTTTGTAGCTTGCCCCTTTGTAGTTTGCCCCCATCAGTAAAGCCCACCAGTAGTTTGCCCCTTTGTAGTTTGCCTCAGTACTAAGGCCCCCCAGTAGATTGCCCCTTTGTAGTTTGCCCCAGTAGTAAAGCCCCCCAGTAGTTTGCCCCTCTGTAGTTTGCCCCAGTAGTAAAGCCCCCCAGTAGTTTGCCCCTCTGTAGTTTGCCACAAGTAGTAAAGCCCCCCAGTAACAGCGCCGCTACTAGTACACATATGGGAGGGAGGGGGGAGGGGAGGGAGGGAGAGGCACCATACTCACCAAGCCCCGCTCCCACCACAGTCCTCTCTGGGCGTACGCTCCTCGGTATTATGGGAGAGACGTCTCTCCCATAGCGCGCACTGACAGAGCCGGAAGCAGGAGCTCAGTAGTGAGCTCCTGCCTCCGGCAGCCACTGTGCAGGGAGATGGGCGCCTGCTGGTAACGCAATCTCAGCGGGCGCCCGACATCTACCTGCAGCGCCAACCGGGACATCGGGTTAGGTGAGCCAGGGGAGGCGGAACTGCGTTCCGTCTCCAAGTGGAACTGACGGAACGCAGTTCCACCCCGTTCCGGCTCACTTTAACCCCTGAGTGTGGTGGGCGGGGCCAGCCACCGCGATACAGAACCCTGGCTGCCGGGTCATGTGCTTCCCTGTACACTACAGGTGGCTACTGTGCTCATTATTCACATCTTGCTGCAGATCAGACTGCCTGACTCTGACAGTCTGCACAGACAGAGCTCTCACAGGACACAGTCTGCACCTCCCGTGCAGGCCCCGCCCCCCGCATTTATGGGTATGAAGACTTGAAAACCGGAAGGGTTGACATGGTATGCGGGGCAGCGGGTGGCTCATGTAAAAATCGGGAGCTTCCCGCTGAATGCGGGAGGGTAGGCAAGCCTGATACACACAAACACACACACACATATAGAACACAAACTGTGTGCACACTTACAGTCACTGAAGCCTGTCTCGAGGAAAGGGGTGGGGATGCCGCAGGACATATTGCTGGGAACCAGGGGTACAGTTCACCATTATGAGGTGATTCTATAAGAATTATTTTACTAGCTCCGCCCCCTCTGCTCCTCCCCCCAAATTGCGGCATACAACCACGAGGGGGCGGGGCTCCGAATGCCAGCAGTAGGACCACGGCCATTGAAATAAAAACATTTGGACACCCCCCCCCCTCAAAGTTTGCCACCGGCAACAGGAGCGGGGAGGAGAAAGGCTGCCAGGGAGGGAGGATTGCTGCCAGCGAGTGTGTAATGTTTTGCTCGCGGCTGTGCATGCGGCTCCCTCCTCACGGGCAGCACGGGTCAGGGACTGATACAGGCAGCAATCTCCAGCCTCCGCTGCTGCCAGGAGAGCTGCTGCTGGTGGCGGAGGCTGGAGAGGAAGAGCGTTCTGCTCTCCCCTCTCCAGCCTACGCCGCCAGCAGCAACTCTCCCAGCAGCAGTGGAGGCTGGAGATTGCTGCCTGTATCAGAGCGGGGCAGAGCAGCTCCGGCAGGGGGGCCCCTTATGATGTGGGGGGGGGTACTGACCCCCTGGGGCCCCCTCTTATTCCAGCTCTGTGTATGTGTATGTGTATGTATAGATACACACACACAACACACACACACACACACACACACACACACACACACACACACACACACGCTATGAGTAGTAGGGTGGTTTGTTAAGTATATATATATAAAGGCAACTTAAGCACAAATTACTGCATACGTATATACAGTACATTGCCCTATGTCAGGTCTATAAATAGAGTTTTGTGTCAGCAATATGTAAAACTGAAAGCTTGGCGATGTCAGTTTTTTCACTGTTGATACAATAGGAAAGAACTATTGTTTCCTGCAGAACAATTAATGGGTTTCTAGGGAGTACTAACAATTCCCATTTCCCCAGGAATATTGTTTTTGGCACTAGAGTCATGAAAAAAGTTACTATTAACATTAAGAAGTTTAAAAAGGAAAGACAAAGATATTAGAATACAAAAACTTTCAATACATAGGTAGTTGGAAATTTTATTATATTATTAAGGGACCGCTGCGCCCCAATACTGGAATTTTCAGATGTAAATCGTGAAGGTAGTAGGAAGAGGAAACGGAGCACCTACTGATCTTGACCAATACATGTAGAGAAAACACCACCCACCTACTCACCTGTACTATGAATCACAGTTGTTTATACAGCCAAGGGAATGTTGGGGAGAAAGATGGAATGGGTGTATTAGAAGCCTAGTTGTTACAGGGAACTGAAACCCTATTTCTTTACATTAATCTATCAGAGATATTATCTCCTGGGAAGGGACTGCAGTGTATGCCAGAGGGATAATCCCTAAACTAATACCCTATTCCCCAGAAGTCATTGCCCAACCAAGACACAACAAGGAAAGGATACTCACCTTAATGGCCGAGAACTTTCCTGAGTTGTAGTGTTGCCTTACTGTACCTATAAAGGCACGTATACCTGTATGGGTGTAATAGTGCTCATGCAGACACTAGGGGGTATATGCAATTGCGGTCGAATTCCGGCTGGAATTCGACCGTTTTTTAATTCGACACAATTTGACAGTCAGACACCCTGCCGCCAGGACCCGAATTCGACATATTCAATAAAAAACGGATTCGACAGTCCCGCTGTCGAAAAACGGACCAATTGACGGATATGTGCATCCTGGATTCGACTTTTTGGACGGCACAAAAGTGTTTAAAAAAACCAGAAAAAAAATGCGTGGGGTCCCCCCTCCTAAGCATAACCAGCCTCGGGCTCTTTGAGCCGGTCCTGGTTGTAAAAATACGGGGGAAAAATTGACAGGGGATCCCCTGTATTTTTACAACCAGCACCGGGCTCTGCGTCCGGTCCTGGTGCGAAAAATACGGGGGACAAAAAGCATAGGGGTACCCCGTATTTTTAACACCAGCACCGGGCTCCACTAGCTGCAGAGATAATGCCACAGCCGGGGGACACTTTTATACCGGTCCCTGCGGCCGTGGCATTAAATCCCCAACTAGTCACCCCTGGCCGGGGTACCCTGGAGGAGTGGGGACCCCTTAAATCAAGGGGTCCCCCCCTCCAGTCACCCAAGGGCCAGGGGTGAAGCCCAAGGCTGTCCCCCCCATCCAAGGGCTGCGGATGGGGGGCTGATAGCCTTGTGTCAAATAAAAGAGTATTGTTTTTTGTAGCAGAACTACAAGTCCCAGCAAGCCTCCCCCGCAAGCTGGTACTTGGAGAACCACAAGTACCAGCATGCGGGGGGAAACGGTCCCGCTGGTACCTGTAGTTCTACAGCAAAAAAATACCCAAATAAAAACAGTACTCGCACACCATGATTGTATAACTTTATTACATACATGCATACCGACACACACACTTACTTACCTATGTTCACACGAGGTTCGGCCCACTTCTCCAAGTAGAATCCACGGTGTACCTGAAAATAAAATTATACTCACCAAAAAGCAGTGTAGATCAGTCCTTTTCTTTTTTGTAATCCACGTACTTGGCAAAAAAAGAAAACGCATTTACCCGGACCACGCACTGAAAGGGGTCCCATGTTTACACATGAGACCCCTTTCCCCGAATGCCGGGACCCCACGTGACTCCTGTCACAGAGAGTCCCTTCAGCCAATCAGGGAGCGCCACGTCGTGGCACTCTCCTGATTGGCTGTGTGCGTCTTAGCTGTCAGACGCGCATAGCACATACCACTCCATTATCTTCAATGGTGGGAACTTTGCAGTCAGCGGTGAGGTCACAGCGGTAAGGTTCCCTCCATTGAAGATAATGGTGCGGCTGTGCGATGTGCCGTCTGACAACTCAGACGCACACAGCCAATCAGGAGAGTGCCACGACGTGGCGCTCCCTGATTGGCTGAAGGGACCCTCTGTGACAGGAGTCACGGGGGGTCCCGGCATTCGGGGAAAGGGGTCCCATGTGTAAATATGGGACCCCTTTCAGTGCGTGGTCCGGGTAATGCGGTTTGTTTTTTTGCCAAGTACGTGGATTACAAAACAGAAGAGGACAGATCTACACTGGATTTTGGTGAGTATAATTTTATTTTCAGGTACACCGTGGATTCTACTTGGAGAAGTGGACCGAACCTCGTGTCAACATAGGTAAGTATGTGTGTGTCGGCATGTATGTAATAAAGTTTTACTTTTACGGTGTGCGTGTACTGTTTTTATTTGGGTATTTTTTTGTAGTAGAACTACAGGTACCAGAGGGCCCGTTCCCCCCCCCCCCGCATGCTGGTACTTGTGGTTCTCCCAGTACCAGCTTGTGGGAAGGCTTGCTGGGACTTGCAGTTCTGCTACAAAAAACAATATTCTTTCTTTGTGTCACTTGGCTATCAGCCTCCCATCCGCAGCCCATGGATGGGGGGGGAAAGCCTTGGGCTTCACCCCTGGCCCTTGGGTGGCTGGAGGGGGGGACCCCTTGATTTAAGGGGTCCCCACTCCTCCAGGGTACCCTGGCCAGGGGTGACTAGTTAGTGATTTAATGCCACGGCCACAGGGACCGATATAAAAGTGTCCCCCGGTTGTGGCATTATCTCTCTGACTAGTGGAGCCCGGTGCTGGTGTTAAAAATACGGGGGACCCCTACGCTTTTTGTCCCCCGTATTTTTAGCACCAGGACCAGACGCAGAGCCTGCTAGTTGTAAAAATACGGGGGATCCCCTGTCATTTTTCCTTCCGTATTTTTACAACCAGGACCGGTTCAAAGAGCCCGAGGCTGGTTATGCTTAGGAGGGGGGACCCCACACATTTTTTTTCTTGAGTTTAAACCATTCCCACCTCTTTCCACTGAAAACCATGCTCTGATCTCTCCATATTATTTTAGTCAGTTAAAAAAAAAAATATTCTTTAAAAAAAAATATAAATAATACTTGTGTCTCCTAATAGACAAACCAAGTACATAATCCCTTCTAATATAAATAGATATGCTATTAGCAATAAAAAAAACACACAAAAAAACATGTTTTACATTTTTTTTATTAGATTCCACCAGCAAAGTGAGGCGGAATGAAATTGACGAAATTACTGTCGAAAAGCACTGTTGTCGAATCGACATTCTTCAATTGAATATACTTTTGTCAAAAAGCCAAATTTTTACCATTGCAGACATGTCGAATTTGACAACTGTCGAATTTCAAAAAGTCGAATCTGAAACGTCCGTTTTTTTGTCGAAAAGTACTGTATTGCATTGTCGAATTTTTTTTGTGTCGAAAATGCCCCGTTTTTCGACATTTGCGGCAATTCGACCGCAATTGCATATACCCCTATATCCTAACCCTGTTAATAAATGTCATCCTACGTAGACTGATGCAGTATATGCAGCAATCTAACCACTAATGAACTGGTCACTCTGCTGTGCAACAAACCTACCTGACTAGGGGTAATGCACCAGATTAACCACTGATTCCTAATATAAATACAGAACAAAACCACATAACAATGCAGTATAGAATACAATCTAAAATCACGCACAAAACAGTGCAATACACCAAACACATTACTATTTAACTCAATACAAGGCGAAACCCATGGGGCTGGAATGAGTCCTGTGGCTGGGCAATGACCTAGTTCATGTGGGTGGGCTGAGGCTTAGCACATGAGGTTAAGCTGATGCCTAGTACCTGAGACAGTGTTGAGGTCCAGTGTCAGGGGCTGGGATACGGCCTACTGCCAGGAGCTAAGACCTAGAAGGCTAAGCATATGAAGCCTTGTATGATGATCCCAGGGCTTGGTTGACCTGGGACTGGACATTGAGATTACAGGAGGTAGTCTATACCCAAGGCATAAGAGAATAGGGATGCATACCTCCCAACATGACCCATAACAGGATAGAGAAAATGCTATGTCCTGGACTTCCCTGTTAATAAATGATTGCCATCATCTGTGGCAAAACAGCTTTTTTTATCAATTAATTAGATCAACACAGGTGATGGCAATCATGGGACCTCCGGGAACAGAGCACTTTGTCCTTCCTGAAATGGGTCATATTGGGAGGAACGGGGATGTGCGGTTTAGGACTGGTCATAGGGCCTGATTGTAACTTATAGAAGGTAGCAGTAAGTTGATTGTAGCCTGTGGGCAGCCTATGGAGTCTGGGGTTTGGGTCTATTACCAGTATGAGTCCTTGGGGCTGGTAACTAGTGCCTGTGATGGAAAAACAAAGATACCTGATTTCCACAAGGTCTCCTCATTGAGATTTGGGTTCCTCTCTGATGCTCTCTGGGCTACGCCCTGTGCTGGGTGGCCTTCCTCTTCTTTATCTCTGTCTAACAATCTGAGGTGCATGGGATTTTGTTTCCCAACTGGATCAGCTATCTCTGTTGTCACCATCTCTAGTATCATCATCTTGCCTCCTGTCTCTCTTCGTACTCCTGGACAAGTAGAACAGAGGAGGACAAGTGTAAGTTGAGTATCATAAGTGTTTATACATAGAGGTATATTAAACCCTCTGAAGTTGTCATCTAATAGAACTTAGATACACTCCAAGCAGAGACATTTTATCAAACTGGAATACCCATGTGAACCCCCATCCCCATTAAGCAGGTTCCTCCCAACATACACACCATACAGTACCTGTTGCCAGAGTCTTTGCTAACTTCCGTGCTGGCACAATCTTTCCAAAAAACACCACCAGGCATAGGAGAAACCCACTGCACTGCCCAGTGGAGACTAAGTTCTGGATTCGGCCATTATAGATATACTTCTGGTCTCTAGATATATTTTATTGAAAGCATTTTTTTTGTCCATGCCAGAGTCCGCCTGTAATATCTCCCCATCTTCTGTCCCAGTACAGCTATACCCTTATCACTGAGGTGCAGCCCATCTCTGCCGTATCTCCTGTAGCCGAGACACAAACTTGACAAGGTTTCCTAAACAGTCCTTCTCTTGAAGAGCATTTCTTAAAGTCTAACGCCCTAAAAAAAATTTTTGAGAAGGAACCATCTATCTCTAGGTGTACCATCCCCGCCTGGTCTTCCTAGCCCATTCAAACAATCTATGGACATGAACCAATATATTCTGTACCAAACCTGAGCACTTATCATGATAGCACAATGATCAGTTCAACTGAAACCATGCTGTATCTGTATTTCCTTCGCATTCCTCCCATTTATATAGATAACCTGCTAATCCAAGGGGAGCTGTTTTTACTCTCTGACTACTGCTAAGGGATGCGGTCAAGATCCCGCCGGACGGAATCCCGGCAGTTGAAATACCGACACTGGGATCCCGACTGGCACAATCCCGACATATTCTCCCTCTGTGGGTGTCCACGACACCCATAGAGGGAGAATAAATTAGTGTGCCGAGCTGCGTTGCTCTCGCCCCCTGTCGGGATTGTGCCAGTCGGGATCCCGGTGTCGGTATTCCGACCGCTGGGATCCCGTCCGGTGGGATTTCGTACTGATCCCACTGCTGGTATGCTAATATTTTACAATGTTAACTGATTTTACGTGTGATGTGCTGTTAAATATTTAAATGGCAGTAGACCACTATAACATTAATATGTGTAATGTTTGCATGCAATGTTTCGAAAGTGGAATTGCCTTAGTATTAGTGGGGAATAGAGGTGCCCATTCACATTAACATGTTGTGGTAAATTTACTAAAGCTTCTAAAAAAGAGAATTGGTGATGTTGCCCATAGCAACCAATCAGATGCTGTCTATCATTTCTCTATTGCCTTTTAGAAAATGAAAGACAGCATCTGATTGGTTGTTATGGGAAACATCACCAATTCTCTGTTTTAGAAGCATTAGTAAATGTACCCCATTGAAGCCAGAAGACTACTGAGCAGTGTCCATGTTGACTCTTTAGGGAAGCTTCATTAACCAAGATGGCCACTTTCTGTACTTCTGTGCAGTGTAGTTCTAGACAAGCTACTTAGCTAGGTGAGAACCCGCAAATACTGCAATCCACAATGTGTACAACGGGCCCCCTTGAATCCTTCACCGCTACCCACATACACTCACTGGCTGGTGGTCTATATGCTTCATTCAAGCTCTGCTCCATGTCGAGCTTCTGTTATTTACATAACTGTGAGTATGGTTGTATATCCAAGTTACTGCTAATCCACTCCACTGGTTAAGTACTGGTTACGTACTGGGCAGTTCAGGACTCCAGGGCATCTGCTGGTGTGTACCATTAGTCTGCCATACCATTGCCAAGAGTACACACATATTCCAAAAAGAGGATTTTGGTACTTACCGATAAATCCATTTCTCTGAATCCTCTATGGGACACTGGAGCTCTCTTTAGACATTAGGGGTGTGAAGCTTGCAACCGGAGGTGTGGCACAATCTAAAACTAGTATTGTCTGCACAGCCGGCTCCTCCCCCTTCACATCCCTCCTCCCTCAGTTTGGAAAATTTGACTGAGAGAATAGGACATGATACTAGCGCAAATGGCGAGGAACCGAACCGTACAACATATCAAACAGCATCCAAGAAACTTCTTTAACTGAAAAACTAACACTGTTTGCACGAACTGTTTGAACAAGAACCAGAAACCCAGCAGGCTGACAGCACCGAGGCCGGCGTCCAGTGTCCCCTAGAGGATTCAGAGAAATGGATTTATCGGTAAGTACCAAAATCCTCTTTTCTCTTTCATCCACTAGGGGACACTGGAGCTCTCTTTAGACATTAGGGGATGTCCCAAAGTTAACTCCCAGGGAGGGAGTGCTGTCGGAGGCCTGCCAAACGAAACGTCCAAACTTAGACTCTTCGGACGCAAAGGTATCAAACTTGTAAAATTTTGCGAACGTGTGGGCTGAGGACCACGTCGCCGCTCTGCAAAGTTGAGTAGTGGAAGCACCTCTGGCAGCCGCCCATGAGGCACCCACTGACCGGGTGGTATGAGCACCCGTTTGAACCGGAACCTGTTTTCCACAGGAAATATAAGCTTGCCGAATGGCAAGTCTGATCCATCGGGACAGAGACTGCTTAGAAGTCGGCCAACCCTTCTTTGGCCCATCATAAAGAACAAATAAATGGTCTGACTTCCTGAAGGACGACGTAACTTGTACGTACACCCGTAAAGCTCGGACAACATCCAACGCCACATCCCCATCTGCGGTACCCCGGAAAGATGGGACCACAATTGGTTGGTTTACATGAAAACCAGAAACAACCTTGGGAAGAAAGTCCGCTCTTGTACGGAGTTCTGCCCTATCCTCATGAAATATCAAAAAGGGGCTCTTACACGATAAGGCTCCCAACTCAGAAGCCTAGCCGAAGCCAAAGCTAGCAATAACGTTACCTTCCAGGAGAGATATTTCAGGTCTGTTCTTGCTAACGGCTCAAAGAGTGGCGATCTCAAAAAGTCCAGCACCAAATTTAAATCCCATGGCGCAGTGGGAGGATGAAAAGGGGGCTGTATCCTCAGAACCCCCTGTAAAAATGTTTGAACATCGGGAAAGGATGCCAACCGCTGTTGAAAAAGGATGGAAAGAGCTGAAACCTGAACTTTCAGAGAGCCCAACCGCAGACCTAACTCTAGGCCGGCCTGAAGGAAAAGTAAAAGTCTGGATAAGTTGAAATTCATCGAATTCCACCCCCTGTTCCCGACGCCAATCCTTGTATTTCTTCCAAATTCTGTAATAATGCCTGGCTGTGACCGGCTCCCTAGCGGCAATCATCATAGGAATGGCCGTTCTTGGTATCCCTCTGTTCCTTAAGATCCGGGTTTCAATAGCCACGCCGTTAAACGCAGTCTGTTCAGGTCCGGATGGTGAAATGGTTCCTGAGATAGCAGGTCCTCTCTCTGAAGTAACCGCCAAGGATCGTCCGCTAATAACCCTCTTAGGTCTGAGTACCAACTCCTGCGAGGCCAATCTGGAGCGATTAGAATCGCCTACACCCATTCTCGTTTCAACCGCTTCATGACCCTGGGTATGAGCGGGAATGGTGGAAAGATATAAACCTTCTTGTAGCAACAAGGAAGTGTTAATGCGTCCACTCCTTCTGCGGCCGGATCTCTTGTCCTGGACACATATCTGGGCAACTGGTAGTTCTGTCGCGACGCCATTAGATCGACTTGAGGCAGACCCCATCTCCTCACCACCATGTTGAAAATCTGTTGATGCAGGCACCACTCTCCTGGATGCATGTCCTGGCGACTGAGATAATCAGCTTCCCAGTTCTCCACACCTGGAATGAACACTGCAGAGAGGATGATGTTTCGCCTTTCCGCTCACAACAAGATCTTTGTGGCTTATCTTAACGCCATCCTGCTCTTTGTTCCTCCCTGACGGTTTATGTAAGCAGTCGTTGTGACATTGTCCGACTGTATCCTCACATACTGACCCATGACCAGGTCTTCGGCTAGGAGAAGCGCATTGTAAACTGCTCTTAGTTCGAGAATGTTGATAGGGAATCTGCTCTCCTGCAACGTCCATTTTCCTTGAAACTGACGGTCTTCGAAGACGGCACCCCAACCTCTGAGACTGGCGTCCGTCGTCAGGATCCTCCAATCCCAAATGCCGAATCTCTTCCCTGCTGCGAGATTTTTGTGTAACGACCACCAAATCAAAGAGACTCGTACGTGCGATTGAAGTCGGATTCTTCGATGAAGAAGCCAGTGTGAACCCACTCCCTAAGCAATGAGGTTCATCTGGAATGGTCGGGAATGAAGTCTGCCGTATTGGAGAGCTTCGAACGACGCCAGCATCTTTCCGAGAAGTTGCACACAGAGGTGTAAATACACTGTCGGTGTCCGTAGTACCTGATCCACTAACTTCTGTATGTCCTGGATCTTGGATCCTGGCAGGAAAATTTTCAATTGCACCGTGTCCAAGATGAGGCCGAGGAATTGAATCCTTTGAGTTGGAATGAGGTTGGATGTCTGAGCATATTTTATCAGCTTCTCCTGAGAGGAGGCCTTGATCAGAAGATCGTCTAGATAAGGTATTATCGTGACCCCTAATGGCCGCAAACCTGCAACCATGATCGCCATGATTTTTGTGAAGATCCTTGGCGCTGACGATAGACCGAATGGTAGGGCTCTGAATTGGTAATGATCCTTCACCAGTGCAAACCTTAGGTAAGCTTGGTGGGGAGACCAAATTGGAATATGCAGGTATGCATCCTTTATGTCCATGGACACCATGAACTCGTCCTGTTCCAACCCTGCAATGACCAACTGGATTGATTCCATCTTGAATTTGTAGATCTTTAAAAACTGGTTTAAAACTTTTAAATTGAGTATCGGTCTGACCGTCCCATCCGGCTTTGGCACGACAAAAAGACTGGAATAGAAACCCGTTCCTCTCTGAGAGGCGGGAACTGTAGTAATGACCTCTGACCGTAGTAATTTTTGAGTTGCTGTCAGTAGAGCTTTTGCCTTCTGGGGGCACCGAGGCAAATCCGTTGTAAAAAAACTGACTGTGAGGTCTCTGTTGAAAATCCAGTTTGTACCCCTGGAAGATTATGTATTTTATCCAAAGATCTGGTGAGGTGGTGGCCCAGATATCCCAAAAACTTTCCAGACGTGCACCCACCAAAAGGGAACCCAGGTGGGTCGGTAGACCGTCATGCCACGGTCTTGTCAACAGGTTTATCCTGTTTTCTGGTTGCTGCCTGTGCGCGACCTCTACCTCTGCCTCCACGTACTTGTGTACCAAAACCTCTTCCTCGGGCTCGAAAGGACTGCGATCTAAATGAATTAAACGCTGGTCCCGAATAACCTCTCCTACCCTGCGGCGCGGTTCGCGTATAAGGAGTAGGCAGAAAGGCGGATTTCCCCGCTGTAGCCTGCGAAATCCACTTGTCCAATTCTGAACCGAAAAGCATCTCACCCCCAAAGGGGATGGATTCTCCTGCCTTCTTGGTGTCAGAGTCTCCGTGCCAATCTCTGAGCCATAAAATCTGCCTAGCCGATATGGCCGAAGCGGAAATGCGTGATGCTATTCCGCTGAGATCCTTTGAGGCTTGGCACAAGTATGAAGCAGATTCTCTAATGTGTTCTGTCATTTGGGTAATCTATTCCAAACTATTTTCCTCCTAAATAGCCTGTACGATACGCCCAGACCATGCGCCCATGGCCTTGTTGACCCAAGCACATACGATCGCAGGTCTCTGTGCTGCACCTGCTGCTACGAAAATTTACTTTAAAGTGGTGTCAAGCTTACGATCCGAAGCATCCTTTAAAGTCGTTACATTAGGTATTGGTAAAATTGTCTTCTTGGACAACCTTCCTAGAGAAGCATCCACTACTGGTGGATTCTCCCACTTATCCATGACAGCTTTGGGAAGGGGGTAAGTCATCTGAAACCTCTTCAGAAATTGAAAGCGTTTGTCCGGCTGTTTCCAAGCCTCCTCCATCTGAGATTGGAGGGATTTAGGAATGGGAAACACGGCTGAACGCGGCCTTTGAGATTCGAATAAATAGAATTCTACCGGCTCCTTTATGTCGTCTGATTTAAAGTTTAGGATCTCCTTCACCGCTTCAATTAAGGACTCAATACCCGAGATTGCCGTGTCCTCTTCTGGAAAATCAGCGTCTAGGGTAGATTTAAGTAAATCACCTTCCTCCGAATCAATGAGAAGACCCTCTTCCTCCTCTGTTTCCGGTATAACAGGAAGGGGTCTTTTAACTGCCTTGCGCACATTCGTTTCTGCATGTGTGGGTGGAGTTAACTTGATGAGAAATTCCTCCATCGTCTTAGAGAATCCCGCAGCCCATTCCGCTTGCTGTTTGCATGATTCTGCCATCTCCTTGGAGATTCTATGTGCAAGGTTGTCTTCCCATGACCGAGTCGGAGCACTGCTCTCACATGGGGCGTCCTTGTCCAAGCAGGAGTCGCACACCCCAGAGCTGCCAACCCGCGTGCTCTTCTTGCTACATTTCGTACAAACATAACAGGTCTTAGAAGTCTTGGTTGGTGCTTTAGACATGTTATATATATATAAACCCTGTACCAGGGGATTACGCAGCTTTTTCACCCTTTAAACTAGGAAGCGAAAAACTGAGAGATGACGGAAATGAAGGTATCGGATCCGGCTGGGATTACCTGTCCCATTTGGAGCAGCTCAATTAAATTGTAGAAATTTTTTTATACACCAGCCGACTAGCAAACCTCCACACCCCAACTGTAAATCAGCCACAATGGTAGAGTTGGTATCCGCCTTCTTCCGTATATTTTCACCAGGGTCTTTGAAATATAATCCCTTGAAAATATAAGTAGTATTATACACATTAGTACTTTGCAGGAGATCCTCACTTCTCTAAAATATAGACTATACCAGCAGAGGGCGCTGTTAGCCTTTTTCCTGTGATATGGCTTATAATATAAAATCTGTACAGCAGGGGGAGCTATTACTGTGATAAAGAAACCGCTCACCATGTCTTCATATGGTAGGGAGAGGGGGGAGTGGATCCTACCCCTCAGGTTGGCGCCTGAATCCGAATTAACAATGGTCGCCCCTGAACAATCTAATCATGGGGTGGGGGGATTGTGTTTCACCCTACCACCATCTTTTTGTCTAATAGCGCGTTCTCATCCAGTCCCACAGCGGCGCCCGCCGGAGAAGAGAAAGGCTGCCCTGCGCACTGCCTCTCGTGCGACCAAGGTTTCTCCTCAGCCGCGCATAACAAAGCAACCCAGCTCTGGCCAGCGCGCGCTACGGGACCCCACTCACCCGGTCCCCCCGCGGAGCAGCTCCCGCTTGTGATAAATTAAGCTAAATGCTAAATGCTTAATAGTAGTTATTAAGGGAATCCTATGTCTCTGCTAGGGCCCTGTATAAAAACCAGCACTCACAGATAGTTTGCAGAGGATCTCCTGTGGAGAGATGCAGACCCCTTCAAAAGGGATCTTTGTCTCCCCCAATGTAATTAGCCTTGTCCCCCTTTGTTGTAGGTTGACGTAGCTATCTGTAAAAAAAAGTTTAATCAGGAGCCAAGATGCTCCACGTGCTGTCCCTCCAGCACAATTTTCCAAACTGAGGGAGGAGGGATGTGAAGGGGGAGGAGCCGGCTGTGCAGACAATACTAGTTTTAGATTGTGCCACACCTCTGGTTGCAAGCTTCACACCCCTAATGTCTAAAGAGAGCTCGAGTGTCCCTTTTCAAATGATGGAACATGTAATCACTACAGAATTATTCCCGGTTTTCTAATTCATCTGACACTAAATAACAACGAAACATTAGCAGGTACAGCAAATGATAATGACAATACGATCAGAAGAGTCAATCAAATTAAAACAATACTTTTTACAGAGCATGAAGTTGAGCAATATATCACACAAAAAAATGCAAATTTACAAAGATTCTATAAACCAAGCAATAAATTCCTAAGGGTAATTCTAGTACATAGGAGTGACACATTGTCCTCATCAATTAAATATCTTTAAGAAGGATAGTGAAACATATTCTCATCATGAGCCATTAACAGCGGATTTGTGTCTGTATTTAGCGGTGACATATGAAGCAATTTGCTACTTATCACATTTGTCATAGTCTATACAATAAATAATCTAACCTTGACCCACTGAAATGTCTGTAATTGCCATGAATACAAGTACATCTTCCTTGTGTGCACCAGATTTAAGTTGTTTTTAAGCTTCTGCAACTATTATATAGTAATTTTTGATTCAATTATCTGATTTACTAGACTACTATATGCCTTGTTGGGGTAATGCCTTGAGGCAGTTGGATTGTGCTAGCCTGGGGGTCCTGTGCTCTGTACTTGGACCTTAGGAATGGTAGGGACCCCCAGATGAGGTCACCTAGTCGTGGTTGGTGGACCCATATTTTTGGACAAAATTATGCTAAGCACCTCAGTTTTACTCTGTTATATTGCAGAGTTTATTATAATTATTCAGATTAGCAGTGTTTAGTATTAAAGTGTGTGTGCAACTGCGTTTTATCTTTTTTCTATGTGGAACCACAAGTCTCAGCATGCTAGCACATCTCACTATGTTTAGGATTAAGGTGCACAGTCCAAGCCCCCCCCCCCCCTCCCCATCCTCCTCCACTCACACATTATGGTCATTGTTGCCTGATCAACTAATAGGGTGATCTGGGGGGCATTATTACATGCTTGGCTAACATAATTTTAAATGGTAAAGGTAATTGTATTTATATGTCTGCTGCAGCAGGCGTTCAGCAATATGCAGACAATTCATTGCCACCCATGTCAAGAGTCTCCATCTAAGGAACCCAGAACCCAATCACCCAGTCAATAATGGATGGCAAGTTGGGAATACACTAGTTACTGTGGCCACATCATCACTAGCCAATCACAAGTGAGATATCCTGTAGTTATGTGCTACAGTTCCTATTCCTTATTGACCAGCGGTGAGGGACTTACAGTCACATTAGAGATGATTGCATTGTGGTGGCATAGCAGACATTGTAACATGCCTTACATGTAGCCATCCAATGTAACCATTCAATGGTTTATCTATCAATGGATAATTAGTACACATGTGCAGTGGAATCTGGAATTTGCTCAGCAGAATACACATAATCAGCCATCTTACAAGCCATTGGACACAAGCATGGAATCGCAACCCCGCCATTAAGAGGAAAAAGCATTTCCATGAAATTCTGAATATTAATGGTTGTCAACCATTGTCCATCTTTATGTCAGACTCATAGTTGACCACCGGGAGCATTCTGTTGCGAGTCCCTGATTCTCTGAACATGTTCTAGAGAAGCAAAAATAAGAATTTACTTACCGATAATTCTATTTCTCGGAGTCCGTAGTGGATGCTGGGGTTCCTGAAAGGACCATGGGGAATAGCGGCTCCGCAGGAGACAGGGCACAAAAAAGTAAAGCTTTACTAGGTCAGGTGGTGTGCACTGGCTCCTCCCCCTATGACCCTCCTCCAGACTCCAGTTAGGTACTGTGCCCGGACGAGCATACACAATAAGGGAGGCATTTTGAATCCCGGGTAAGACTCATACCAGCCACACCAATCACACCGTACAACTTGTGATCTAAACCCAGTTAACAGTATGACAACAGAAAGGGCCTCTTAAAGATGGCTCCTTAACAATAACCCGAATTAGTTAACAATAACTATGTACAAGTATTGCAGATAATCCGCACTTGGGATGGGCGCCCAGCATCCACTACGGACTCCGAGAAATAGAATTATCGGTAAGTAAATTCTTATTTTCTCTATCGTCCTAAGTGGATGCTGGGGTTCCTGAAAGGACCATGGGGATTATACCAAAGCTCCCAAACGGGCGGGAGAGTGCGGATGACTCTGCAGCACCGAATGAGAGAACTCCAGGTCCTCCTTTGCCAGGGTATCAAATTTGTAAAATTTTACAAACGTGTTCTCCCCCGACCACGTAGCTGCTCGGCAGAGTTGTAATGCCGAGACCCCTCGGGCAGCCGCCCAAGATGAGCCCACCTTCCTTGTGGAGTGGGCTTTTACAGTTTTAGGCTGTGGCAGGCCTGCCACAGAATGTGCAAGTTGAATTGTGTTACAAATCCAACGAGCAATCGACTGCTTAGAAGCAGGTGCGCCCAACTTGTTGGGTGCATACAATATAAACAGCGAGTCAGATTTTCTGACTCCAGCCGTCCTTGCAATGTATATTTTTAAGGCTCTGACAACGTCCAACAACTTGGAGTCCTCCAAGTCGCTAGTGGCCGCAGGCACCACAATAGGTTGGTTCAGATGAAATGCTGATACCACTTTAGGGAGAAAATGTGGACGAGTCCGCAGTTCTGCCCTATCCGAATGGAAGATTAGATAAGGACTTTTATAAGATAAAGCCGCCAATTCAGATACTCTCCTGGCAGAGGCCAGGGCTAGTAACATAGTCACTTTCAATGTGAGATATTTCAAATCCACCTTTTTCAATGGTTCAAACCAATGGGATTTGAGGAAATCTAAAACTACATTTAGATCCCACGGTGCCACCGGAGGCACCACAGGAGGCTGTATATGCAGTACTCCCTTGACAAAAGTCTGGACCTCAGGGACAGAGGCCAATTCTTTTTGGAAGAATATTGACAGGGCCGAAATTTGAACCTTAATGGATCCCAATTTGAGACCCATAGATAATCCTGATTGCAGGAAATGTAGGAAACGACCCAGTTGGAATTCCTCCGTCGGAACCCTCCGATCCTCGCACCACGCTACATATTTTCGCCAAATGCGGTGATAATGTTTCACGGTGACTTCCTTCCGTGCCTTAATCAAGGTAGGAATGACTTCTTCTGGAATGCCTTTCCCTTTTAGGATCTGGCGTTCAACCGCCATGCCGTCAAACGCAGCCGCGGTAAGTCTTGAAAAAGACAGGGACCCTGCTGTAGCAGGTCCCTTCTCAGAGGTAGAGGCCACGGTTCGTCCGTGAGCATCTCTTGAATTTCCGGATACCAAGTCCTTCTCGGCCAATCCGGAACCACTAGTATTGTTCTTACTCTTCTTTGCCGTATGATCTTCAATACCTTTGGTATGAGCGGCAGAGGAGGAAACACATACACTGACTGGTACACCCAAGGAGTTACCAGTGCGTCCACAGCTATTGCCTGTGGATCTCTTGACCTGGCGCAATATTTGTCCAGTTTCTTGTTGAGGCGAGACGCCATCATGTCTACAATTGGTCTTTCCCAACGGTCTATTAACATGTTGAAGACTTCTGGATGTAGACCCCACTCTCCCGGATGAAGATCGTGTCTGCTGAGGAAGTCTGCTTCCCAGTTGTCCACGCCCGGGATGAACACTGCTGACAGTGCTATCACGTGATTCTCCGCCCAGCGAAGAATCTTGGCAGCTTCTGCCATTGCACTCCTGCTTCTTGTGCCGCCCTGCCTGTTTACATGGGCGACCGCCGTGATGTTGTCCGACTGAATCAACACCGGCTTTCCTTGCAGGAGAAGTTCCGCCTGGCTTAGAGCATTGTAGATTGCTCTTAGTTCCAGAATGTTTATGTGAAGAGACTTTTCCAGGCTCGACCACACTCCCTGGAAGTTTCTTCCTTGTGTGACTGCTCCCCAGCCTCTCAGGCTGGCGTCCGTGGTCACCAGGATCCAATCCTGAATGCCGAATCTGCGGCCTTCTAATAGGTGAGCCTTCTGCAACCACCACAGAAGTGACACCCTTGTCTTTGGTGACAGGGTTATTCGCAGGTGCATCTGCAGATGCGACCCTGACCATTTGTCCAACAGATCCCTTTGGAATATTCTTGCATGGAATCTGCCGAATGGAATTGCTTCGTAAGAAGCCACCATTTTTCCCAGGACTCTTGTGCATTGATGTACTGACACTTTTCCTGGTTTTATGAGGTTCCTGACCAGATCGGATAACTCCTTGGCTTTTTCCTCTGGAAGGAAAACCTTTTTCTGAACCGTGTCCAGAATCATTCCTAGGAACAGCAGACGAGTTGTCGGGATTAAATGGGATTTTGGAATATTCAGAATCCACCCGTGTTGTCTTAGCACCTCTTGAGATAGTGCTAAAGCTGTCTCCAGCTGTTCTCTGGACCTTGCCCTTATTAGGAGATCGTCCAAGTATGGGATAACTAATACGCCTTTTCTTCGAAGAAGAATCATCATCTCGGCCATTACCTTGGTAAAGACCCGAGGCGCCGTGGACAATCCGAACGGCAGCGTCTGAAACTGATAGTGACAGTTTTGAACAATGAACCTGAGGTACCCCTGGTGTGCGGGGTAAATCGGAACGTGTAGATACGCATCCTTGATGTCCAAGGATACCATAAAGTCCCCTTCTTCCAGGTTCGCTATCACTGCTCTGAGTGACTCCATCTTGAACTTGAACTTTTTTATGTAGAGGTTCAAGGACTTCAGATTTAGAATAGGCCTTACCGAGCCATCCGGCTTCGGTACCACAAATAGAGTGGAATAATACCCCTTTCCTTGTTGTAATAGGGGTACTTTGACTATCACCTGCTGAGCGTACAGCTTGTGAATGGCTTCCAACACCCTCTCCCTTTCGGAAGAGACGGTTGGTAAGGCAGACTTCAGGAAACGATGAGGAGGATCCGTCTCTAATTCCAACCTGTACCCCTGAGATATTATCTGCAGGATCCAGGGGTCTACCTGCGAGTGAGCCCACTGCGCGCTGTAATTTTTGAGACGGCCCCCCACTGTCCCCGAGTCCGCTTGAGAGGCCCCAGCGTCATGCTGAGGTTTTTGCAGGAGCCGGGGAGGGCTTCTGTTCCTGGGAAGGAGCTGCCTGTTGGTGTCTCTTCCCTCTTCCTCTGCCTCGTGGCAGGTACGACAAGCCCTTTGCTCTCTTATTTTGTAGGAGCGAAAAGGCTGCGGTTGAAAGGTCGGTGCCTTTCTCTGTTGGGGAGTGACTTGAGGTAAAAAAGTGGATTTCCCGGCAGTAGCCGTGGCCACCAAGTCTGATAGACCAACTCCAAATAACTCCTCCCCTTTATACGGCAAAACCTCCATGTGACGTTTTGAATCCGCATCGCCTGTCCACTGTCGTGTCCATAAGGCTCTTCTGGCTGAAATGGACATAGCACTCACCCGAGATGCCAGTGTGCAAATATCCCTCTGTGCATCACGCATATAGATAAATGCATCCTTTATTTGTTCTAACGACAGTAAAACATTGTCCCTATCTAGGGTATCAATATTTTCAATCAGGGATTCTGACCAAACTACTCCAGCACTGCACATCCAGGCAGTTGCTATAGCTGGTCGTAGTATAACACCTGCATGTGTGTATATATTCTTTTGAATAACTTCCATCTTTCTATCTGATGGATCCTTAAGTGCGGCCGTCTCAGGAGAGGGTAACGCCACTTGTTTGGATAAGCGTGTGAGCGCCTTGTCCACCTTAGGGGGTGTTTCCCAGCGCGCCCTAACCTCTGGCGGGAAAGGGTATAATGCCAATAACTTTTTTTGAAATTATCAACTTTTTATCAGGAGCAACCCACGCTTCATCACACACGTCATTTAATTCTTCTGATTCAGGAAAAACTGTTTGTAGTTTTTTCACACCATACATAATACCCTGTTTTACGGTATCTGTAGTATCAGCTAAATGTAACGTCTCCTTCATTGCCAAAATCATATAACGTGTGGCCCTACTGGAAAATACGTTTGAATTTCTACCGTCGTCACTGGAATCAGTGCCCGTGTCTGGGTCTGTGTCGACCGACTGAGGCAAAGGGCGTTTTACAGCCCCTGACGGTGTTTGAGGCGCCTGGACAGGCATTAATTGATTGTCCGGCCGCCTCATGTCCTCAACTGACTGTTTAAGGGAAGATAAACCATCACGTAATTCCACAAATAAAGGCATCCATTCTGGTGTCGACCCCCTGGGGGGTGACATCTGCATATTTGGCAATTGCTCCGCCTCCACACCAATATCGTCCTCATACATGTCGACACCACGTACCGACACACACCGCAAACTCACTAGCCCTTTTGGGGAGACAGAGGGAGAGTCTGCCAGCACACACCACAAAGCGCTATATATACAAGGGATATCCTTATATTAAGTGCTCCCTTATAGCTGCTTTAATATATATATATATATAGCCATTAATGTGCCCCCCCTCTCTGTTTTACCCTGTTTCTGTAGTGCAGTGCAGGGGAGAGACCTGGGAGCCGTTCTGACCAGCGGAGCTGTGACAGAAAATGGCGCCGTGTGCTGAGGAGATAGGCCCCGCCCCTTTTTCGGCGGGTTCTTCTCCCGCTATTTTTCCAGTCAGGCAGGGGTTAAATATCTCCATATAGCCCCTATGGGCTATATGTGAGGTATTTTTAGCCTTGTATAAGGTTTATATTTGCCTCTCAGAGCGCCCCCCCCCAGCGCTCTGCACCCTCAGTGACTGCCCAGTGAAGTGTGCTGAGAGGAAAATGGCGCACAGCTGCAGTGCTGTGCGCTACCTTATGAAGACTGAGGAGTCTTCAGCCGCCGGTTTCCGGACCTCTTCACGCTTCAGCATCTGCAAGGGGGTCGGCGGCGCGGCTCCGGGACCGGACTCCACGGCTGGGCCTGTGTTCGATCCCTCTGGAGCTAATGGTGTCCAGTAGCCAAGCAGCAAATCCACTCTGCATGCAGGTGAGTTTACTACTTTCCCCCTAAGTCCCACGTTGCAGTGATCCTGTTGCCAGCAGGACTCACTGTAAAGAAAAAAACCTAAACTAAACTTTCTCTAAGCAGCTCTTTAGGAGAGCCACCTAGATTGCACCCTTCTCGTTCGGGCACAAAATCTAACTGGAGTCTGGAGGAGGGTCATAGGGGGAGGAGCCAGTGCACACCACCTGACCTAGTAAAGCTTTACTTTTTTGTGCCCTGTCTCCTGCGGAGCCGCTATTCCCCATGGTCCTTTCAGGAACCCCAGCATCCACTTAGGACGATAGAGAAATACCCTGAAGTCAAGGAGCTAGCTTCTAGAGAGCCTTAAAAGGCAGCTTAGGGACAATATATATTCATATATCTACATATACAGTACTTTACAAAAGTTTAAGGCATGTATGTAAAACATGATGCAAAGTAAAAATGCTTTCAAAAATAGAACTGTTAATAGTTTATTTTTACCAAATAACAAAATGCAAAGTGATTGAACAGAAGAGAGATATTAATCAAATTAATATTTGGTGTGACCACCCTTTGTCTTCAAAACAGCATCAATCCTTCTAGATAAACTTGCACCGTTTTTGAAAGGAACTCAGCACGGAGGTTGTTCCAAACATCTCGGTGAACTAACCACAGATCTACTGTGGATGTAGGCTTGCTCAAATACTTCTGTCTCTTCATGTAATCCCATACAGACTCAATGATGTTGAGATCAGGAATCTGTGGGGGCCATATCATCATTTCCGGGACTCCTTATTCTTTTCTAAGCTGAAAATAGTTTCTTAATGACATTGGCTGTATGTCTGGCGTCGTTTTCCTGCTGCAGAATAAATTTGGTACCAATCAGACGCCTCCCGGATGGTATTGTCTGTGACTGTGTCAGTGTCTGTCATCAATGAAGGGCTGTGGGCTGCAGTGTAACTGTCATTGAAGATTAAGGGCTGTGGGCTACTGCATCAGTCTCATCTTCATCAGTGAACTAAGGGGGAGATGAATTATAGCACACATATCGTGCCACTATAATGCTTCCTGCTTTGCCTCTTTTCCGAGTTGAAGCAGGAAGCAACACCAATGAGATGTATGAACATCTCTTTTGCCGAAGTGGGGAAGTAAAAACTCCAAAGTGGCATGTCCTTTTTAATACATAACATAAGTGTGCACCTTGAACCAGTTTTCTTTTCATTATCAGCTAAATTATTGGGAGCATTGATGACGGTCTAGACAAACATGAATAGACAAACATTCTTATTGGTTATAGCTCTAATACATTACTAATTTGTAACAATTTTTTTAACCAGAAAAGAATGCAATGTTAATAACCAAGGATTCCATCCTGACAAGGGTTGAAATGAAAGAGAAGCCAAGAAAATGAATAGATGTTGTAGAACTATTCAGCCTACCTTAAATATTCAGAATCAATAAATAATTTAAATCAGTCAATCAATCAATCAATCAATCAATCAATCGGTCAATCAATCAATTAATCAATCAATTAATCCTTTACCTACCTTCTGCTACATACATACTCCACCTCCATTTCCTTGTACTGCCCTTGCGCCTCTGATCTAGTTTTTGAATAATGAAAACATTCTTGGTTTCTATGGGATTGCATAGTTTATTAAACTGTCTGCCACTGCTGTACTACAATGCTTCATAAAGTTTATGTGCTATATTCTTTTAAACTGCTGTGTGTTTGTGCCGCGGCTCTGTTGCTTAGCCAGTCAGTCAGCCTTTTGCCAATTTTGGCGAAAAATATTGTGAGCTGTAAAGTGGTCAAAAATAATTAGAAATGACTGGACATTAATGTTATTGAGGTTAATAATACAGTAGGATCAAAACAGGCCTAAATGAAAAACATATGAGGGTGGTTTTGCTTAAACCAGTAAACTAAGTGAAAACACAGGGGTAGATCACAGCTCTATATTTAGATGTTTTAAGTCACAACTCCAAAAAAAGCACTGGCATTGCATAGTCAGACATTATTATTATTATTATTATTATTATTATTATGATATCCCGCACAACCTCACCTCCCACAATTTCATTATCTGTTGATGACACTACTATCTCCTCTAGCCCCCAAGTGCCCTATCTTGAAGTATTCCTTGTCTCCTCCCTCTCCTTCAAACCACACATTCAGCACCTCTCAAAAATATTTCCAGGATCAGACCCTTTCTCACCCAGGATGCTACTAAGACCCTCATCCACTCACTGGTCATTTCTAGACTGGACTAATCTCCTCTTATGTGGCATCCCTGACAAGTGCCTCTCTCAACTCCAATCTTATCCTGAATGCTGTAGCCCGGCTCATCTTCCTCACCAAACGCACTACATTCACCTCCCCTCTCTTACAAGCCCTTCACTGGCTTACCTTCCCTTTCAGAATCTAATTCAAACTTCTCAAACTCATTTACAAATCCCTCACCCACTCCTCTTCCATTTACAACTCTTACAATGGGCGAAATGTACTAAAGGAAAAATACAGTTAAAAAAATGTACTAACCCCGTCTGCCGCATATCGATGCAGAGGGTATCACCAGCTTTTTATGGCAATACCCGATAGAAGCCTGTGTGCTTCTCACTGCATCCCACTGCCACTGCCACCAAGCGCCGCTCACGCCGGACCCCCCACCCCCCCCAATGCCTATGTGCAGGGAGCCTCCCTGTGGCAGCCCTGGATCCAAGCCTCCTCCTCCCTCAGTAACACAGTCAACTTCCTTCTAGGCAGCAAGGAGGAGGAATAGGAGCCTGAGACCACCGCAAACCCTCTCCTCCAGAACACCAGGTATCACAGGGGGCCTCTGTCATCGCATTGTGATACTAATCGCATATGTTAGTACATATACGATTAGCATCACTGCGATGGCCCCCGATGTATATTAGTACATCCCGCCCCTTTATTACCTTTACACTCATCCTCTTCGCTCCTCTAATGCACGCCGCCTCTCCTACCTACAGATAGAGCCACCCTCATGTGCCTATCCTTCTCTTACTTAAACCATTTTCTACTCCATGCTCCCTTCAACGGTACCAAATCCCTCATTTATTTTCACCGTAATACTTATGTCAGTGTCGTCTGCTGATGCAGATATGTTTATATACCCTGTACTTGTCCTGTATTGTCTTGAAGTATAAGTCACTGTTTTCTTGTTTTGCTTATTTCTTTATGTACTCTGCAACTGGGTGCTGCGGAACCCTTGCGGCGCCATATAAATAAAAGACAATGATAATAATATTATTTCAGAGTATTTCATCTCTTTATTTTAATTTGTTATCTATCATGCAGAACAATGTGGTGCTTGAACTATTTAATGAACATCAATAAAAAATACAATAATACAAATATAATAGATAACCCAACAACAGGACAGCTCTATTATACAATAGACAGTATGTAGAAAAAAGGATTACTGCTTGGGGATAATATAGTGGATTTCCACTGGAAAAACACAGTAACCTGATCAGTAGGAGTAAACACAATCACAATAACACATTTGCCGCTGATGCTGGCGCTGAGGTATTGATTTTGTACTACCGGGGATGTTTGATGTCGCCGGCGAGCACTGAGACAGGAAAAATGATTATTGACAGATTTTACCAAGTGAACAATAAGTGGTTTTGAGACACGCAGAATGGCCTTTATGTGTTCTTCAGTCACAGACAGTAACCCGACACAGGAGTCAGTGCAGCTGTGTACTTTTAACCTCTTCATTTGTTAAAATGTCCGTGATGCAACATTCATGTAACATTCAGAGATCCAGAACTGTCAACATATTTTTTTTAAAAGACTATAGGTAAACCTATTGCTCTTTCAACATATTTATACTGTATTTTGCATTATTTTTATTTCACACATTATATAAAATCAAGTTTGCTCTATTTATATTACGTATGTTCGTGTAATCATATTATAACTAGAGATGTGCACCGGAAATTTTTCGGGTTTTGTGTTTTAGTTTTGGATTCGGTTCCGCGGCAGTGTTTTGGATTCGGACGCGTTTTGGCAAAACCTCCCTTAAAAAATGTTGTCGGATTCGGGTGTTTTTTTTCAAAAACCCCTCAAAAACAGCTTAAATCATAGAATTTGGGGTTAATTTTGATCCTATAGTATTATTTACCTCAATAACCATCATTTCCAGTCTATTCTGAACACCTCACACCTCACAATACTATTTTTAGTCCTAAAATTTGCACCAAGGTCGCTGGATGACTAAGCTAAGCGACCCAAGAGGGCGGCACAAACACCTGGCCCATCCAGGAGTGGCACTGCAGTGTCAGACAGGATGGCACTTAATTTTTTTTTGCCCCAAACAGCACATGATGCAAAGAAAAGAGAAAAAGAGGTGCACTGTGGTCGCTGGACAGCTAAGCTTAGCGACACAAACACCTCAATATCACAGGAATTATTCGTTCTAATCAATGGAATTATTGGTCCAAATCACTGGAAGAAAATGACAAAATCACAGGAATTATCCGTTCTAATCAATGGTATTATTGGTCCAAATCACTGGAAGAAAATGACAAAATCACTGGAATTAAATGGCAGTAATGTCGGGAATTATATCAAATGGCAGTACCACTGGACATATACGGAAGTGTCAGACAGGATGGCACTTAACATTTTTTGCCTCAAACAGCACATGATGCAAAGAAAAGAGAAAAAGAGGTGCACTGTGGTCGCTGGATGGCTAAGCTAAGCGACACAAACACCTCAATATCACAGGAATTATTCATTCTAATCAATGGTATTATTGGTCCAAATCACTGGAAGAAAATGACAAAATCACAGGAATTATTCATTCTAATCAATGGTATTATTGGTCCAAATCACTGGAAGAAAATGACAAAATCACAGGAATTATTAATTCTAATCCAGGGGTGGGCAATTATTTCAGCTGAGGGGCCACTTGACATTTCCTGTCAGTATCCGAGGGCCACATACAAAATAGCAGCTCGCCCCACTTGCCAAAAATATAGGGACGTGGCTTCATGTGGAAGGGGTGTGGGCAAAAAATAATACAGATTCATATTAGGCTGCACAATAGTCTCCATTATTCAAATTGCGCCACACAGCGCCACTTACACACATTACACCAGGTAGAGCCCCTTTTACACACATTACGGCAGGTAGAGAGCCTTTTTACACATTAACATTTTATTTAGGATAATTATTGTGCAGCAAGCAAATTATCCAGTGTCTTATGGCCTCTGCGGAAAGGTGTGACACAGTGACAGAACACGGTGGGGGTGACACAGTGACAGAACACGGTGGGGGTGACACAGTGACAGAACACAGTGGGGGTGACACAGTGACAGAACACGGTGGGGGTGACAGAACACGGGGGGTGTGACACAGTGACAGAACACGGTGGGGGTGACACGGTGACAGAACATGGGGGGGTGTGACACGGTGACAGAACACGGGGAGGGGGGGTGACAGTGACAGAACACGGGTGTGTGACACGGTGACAGAACACGGTGGGGGTGACACGGTGACAGAACACGGGGAGGGGGGGGGGTGACAGTGACAGAACACAGGTGTGTGACACAGTGACAAAAAACGGTGGGGGGTGACACGGTGACAGAACACCGGGGGTGTGACACAGGAGACAGAACACGGGGAGGGGGGTGACAGTGACAGAACACGGATGTGTGACACGGTGACAGAACACGGGGGGTGTGACACAGTGAAAGAACACGGGGAGGGGGGGACAGTGACAGAACACGGTGGGGGTGACACAGTGACAGAACACGGGGAGGGGGGTGACAGTGACAGAACACGATGTGTGACACGGTGACAGAACACGGGGGGTGTGACACAGTGACAGAACACAGGGAGGTGACACAGTGACAGAACATGGGGGGTGTGACATAGTGACAGAACACGGGGGAGTGACAGTGACAGAACACGGGGGAGTGACAGAACACGGGGGGTGATACAGTGACAGAACACGGGGGGGTGACACAGTGACAGAACACGGGGGGGGGGGGGTGACAGTGACAGAACATGGGGGTGACATGGTGACAGAGCACGGGAGGGGTTGGTACAGCGAGAGCTAAAGATCTCTCCCCCAAACCTAGTCTGACGCCACTGCCCACACACACAAATATACACACACTATCACACACACACACTTTCCTTCACTTTTCCCATTAACTTACTGATCTGGCTGGCAGTGGCAGGAAGGATGGATCTGTATCAGTCTGGCTCTTGTCCCATGTAGCTCCGCCATCTGAGATCCCGTGTAGCCCCGCCCCCTTTTCGGCTGAACACTGCCGTTGTCACTGGGGACTCTGGAGGAGGCTGCTACAACGCAGCAGCAGGGGAGAGAGGCGCCGCTGGCAGCTTGGAGGTACTGCAGTGCAGAGCAATGACAAGCAGCTCAGCCGGTCGGGCCGCTTGTCATTGCTCGCTGGTGGGAGGCAGTGGTCCGGGCAGGATGGGTTTGCGGGCCGCATCCGGCCGCGGGCCGTATTTTGCCCACCCCTATTCTAATCAATGGTATTATTGGTCCAAATTACTGGAAGAAAATGACAAAAATCACAGGAATTATTCGTTCTAATCAATGGTATTATTGGTCCAAATCACTGGAAGAAAATGACAAAATCACAGGAAATATTCATTCTAATCAATGGTATTATTGGTTCAAATCAATGGTAGAAAATGACAAAATCACAGGAATTATTCGTTCTAATCAATGGTATTATTGGTCCAAATCACTGGAAGAAAATGACAAAATCACAGGAATTATTCATTCTAATCAATGGTATTATTGGTCCAAATCACTGGAAGAAAATCACAAAATCAATGGAATCATTTGGCAAGATCACTGTAATTAATAATTATAAATCACTGATATTAATTGGTAAAATCTCGCTATCGCCTGCCTAGTGAAGTGGAATCTAGATGGGATTTTGTACCGGGGACACAATAACTTCATCAATTGTCTAAATCCCAATGCACTAATGGCGGAAAACGGGTGCACGTCTAACAGCGCACTGATTATACTGAGAACTGATTATACTGATCAATCACTGATTATACTGAGCACTGATTTTACTGAGCACTGATGATACTACGGAGAACTGACACTGAGCAGCGAGAACAGCACTGGACTATTGTATTGTAGTTTACTGGTCACCACAATGCTGCACTGTACTACTATATACTGCTCACAAAAATGCAGCACAGATATGGATACTTGAAGTGACACTGTGGAGCTACAAGATACAGCAATGGCCTACTGTACTTTACAACTATATACTGGTGGTCACCAAAATGCTGCACTGTACTACTATATATATACTGCTCACAACAATGCAGCACAGATATGGATACTTGAAGTGACACGGAGCTGCAAGATACAGCAATGGCATACTGTACTGTACAAATATATACTGTTGGTCACCAAAATGCTGCACTGTATTACTATACTGCTCACAACAATGCAGCATAGATATGGATACTTGAAGTGACACGGAGCTGCAAGATACAGCAATGGCCTACTGTACTGTACAACTATATACTGTTGGTCACCAAAATGCTGCACTGTACTACTATATATACTGCTCACAACAATGCAGCACATATATGGATACTTGCAGTGACACGGAGCTGCAAGATACAGCAATGGCCTACTGTACTGTACAACTATATACTGTTGGTCACCAAAATGCTGCACTGTACTACTATATATACTGCTCACAACAATGCAGCACAGATATGGATACTTGCAGTGACACGGAGCTGCAAGATACAGCAATGGCCTACTGTACTGTACAACTATATACTGTTGGTCACCAAAATGCTGCACTGTACTACTATATATACTGCTCACAACAATGCAGCACAGATATGGAATGGATACTTGAAGTGACACAGAGCTGCAAGATACAGCAATGGCCTACTGTACTGTACTATACTGGTGGTCGCCAAAATGCTGCACTGTACTATTATATAGAATACTGGTCACACAATAATGCAGCAGATATTGAGCACTGATCAGGATACTGTCTAGAACTGAGTCTGACACGGAGCTGCAAGATACAGCAATGGCCTACTGTACTGTACTACTATTATATACTGGTGGTCCCCACAATGCAGCACACTGAGCACAGATATTTGCAGCACACTGAGCACAGATATGGAGCTTTTCAGGGAGAGAACGTAGCCACGTCCTCTCCGTTCAATCTCCAATGCACGAGTGAAAATAGCGGCGACGCGCAGCTCTTTATATGGAATACGAATCTCGCGAGAATCCGACAGCGGGATGATGACATTCGGCCTCGTTCGGGTTAACTGAGCAAGGCGGGAAGATCTGAGGCTGCCCCGGACCCGTGTAAAATACGTGAAGTTCGGGGCGGTTCGGATCTCGATGAACCGAACCTGCTCATCTCTAATTATACTACTAAAAAACTGCTAAAGCGCCTAAATAAAATACCAAAATGCAATACACCTAAGCGCTGCCGAAAAGGCACTGTGTGTGTACCTTTAAGTTGCAACTATGGAAGAAAAGAAAACGGCTGCGCTCCGGGTATTGCAGATAGGTAAAGGATGATATGGAGAGTTGACAAAAAATAATCAATAAATAAATGTATTGTTATATTCAATACATGAACAATAAATAGAAATATATACACTGTATTAAAAAATAAATAAAATAACAAACTAAGAACACCGTTATATTGGCACACAGTATCAAATATATAGAATTCACCTGATTCAGAATATAATAATGATACTGTTAAAAAGTGTAGCAAAGGATGTAACTAAATAGTTACAATCAGTCTTTCCAAGGATTGTTCACTCAAAAACCTGAGGAAAATGAAACTTTGTTATGCTTAAAGAGTATAAATACAGCACACACTTCTCCAATATTAGGAGAAATAAAAGCCCAGCAGTCAGGTATGTAATGGATAATGTATATGTTACCTCTCCTGGGAATTGATATCACCGAGCGTCCTCGGTGAAGTTCTGTATAGGGCCCACAGTATAATGAATGGAGGATTTATTTTGAAATTAATTATCCAAGCTTATTTCTCATCAAAATGTCCCGGACAGACATACAGGGTGATTACCTGTATATTCCCTAGGGCTGGTGGAAATCCTTGTATTGCCCTATGTGCAAGGGATCATATCAATCCAGGACATCAGAATAAAGTGACCGCTGGTACCGCTACTTGCATGCGGTGTGCTGAGCTGTGATGCCGGCCAAAGCTGTCAGTGCTGGGGATTGGAGCGCTATCCGTAGCAACCACCAGGTTGTATTAACTGACGCCGTATAATGACCACACTGTGACTGCTGCCTGCAGGCGGTATGCTGGCTGTGGCGCCGGCCGAAGCCGTGGCTGCAGTGGTACTGGGGATCGGAGCGCTATCCGTAACCTGATACAGCATGAGCTGGCGACGTGTAGGGAGCACGTTGTGACTGCTGTATAAATAAAAAGAGTCCTTTGCTGCAGTAGACGAGGAATCCCTGGAAAGCGGTGCTGTTAGATCAATGAACAGAACAAAGAAGGAGGAGCCTAACGCATTTCGTCACGATTAACGTGACTTTTTCAAAGGAATACCTCCTCCACTGTGTTTGCCCTATATATAGCAATAATAAACACACAGCCTGGTGCGGCTAATGAATCTAATTAAAAAGAAAAAGTCAACTCTCCATCAATTAATATCAATAGTTATAAATATATTAGTATACCTCAATTCCAATACATATATAATTAAATATATCTAAACCAACACGTTGGATCATATATAAACAAGAAAAAAGGAGCACTAAAAAAAAAAATCCAATATGAGACAAAGACGAGATATGGTGGAACAGGAGATAGAGGAATAGAAACAGATCAAACTTAGCATGAGGATTAGCAACAAATCAGACTTTGCAAAGAAAAAAAATCGAAAAATCACATCCACATTCCAATAATAAAAAAAGGGAATATGGATATTAACACAATTATTTGTATTTATCTTTTAATCTTATTATTTTGTTACCAGTTTCTTGGTAACAATCACCTGATGTTATTTTAAATTTAAAGAGATTATAAACATATGAAATTAATTAGAGGTAATTTAGCTACCCCAATTAACTTTTCTCTTGTTCTTTGAATTTATGAATTATATGTTAACTTTTAAATTTCTATTGACTATTACCATTGGCCTAATTTTACTATTACTTCCCATGAGCTATAAACATATTAGATCAAATTATTTTTATATAAGTTTAAACTACCCTGTGTGTATTACCAATAAATTATCAAAACACTCAATTGAGTTTCATATATTATAAATGGACTACAATAATAAGGGGGGACAAGGAAAAGGAAAAAGAAAAGGACCACAGACTAAAACTCCACACTCTAAGGAGATAACACATCTCACAAAAAAGAGAACAAGAAAAAATATTATAGAATTAGATTGATATAAATATGAAAGTTGTTGATATCATTATAGACATAATGGTACAACTGAAACAAAAGAGAAGGAGGGACGGTTTTAAAAATAAACTTTTTATAATATTAGGGATCAAATTCAATTGTTTCATTTAATCCCTCGGGAACAAGGGTTCTCAACTTTCATTTATACGGCAGTCACAACGTGCTCACTACACGTCGCCAGCTCATACAACCCGGCGGCTGTATCAGGTTACGGATAGCGCTCCGATCCCCAGCACCACTGCAGCCACGGCTTCGACCGGCGCCACAGTCCAGCATACCGCCTGCAGGCAGCAGTCACAGTGTGGTCATTATACGGCGTCAGTTAATACAACCTGGTGGTTGCTACGGATAGCGCTCCGATCCCCAGCACTACAGCACTGACAGCTTTGGCCGGCATCACAGCTCAGCACACCGCATGCAAGTAGCGGTACCAGCGGTCACTTTATTCTGATGTCCTGGATTGATATGATCCCTTGCACATAGGGCAATACAAGGATTTCCACCAGTCCTAGGGAATATACAGGTAATTACCCTGTATCTCTGTCTGGGACATTTTGATGAGAAATAAGCTTGGATAATTAATTTCAAAATAAATCCTCCATTCATTATACTGTGGGCCCTATACAGAACTTCACCGAGGACGCTCGGTGATATCAATTCCCAGGAGAGGTAACATATACATTATCCATTACATACCTGACTGCTGGGCTTTTATTTCTCCTAATATTGGAGAAGTGTGTGCTGTATTTATACTCTTTAAGCATAACAAAGTTTCATTTTCCTCAGCCTTTTGAGTGAACAATCCTTGGAAAGACTGATTGTAACTATTTAGTTACATCCTTTGCTACACTTTTTAACAGTATCATTATTATATTCTGAATCAGGTGAATACTATATATTTGATACTGTGTGCCAATATAACGGTGTTCTTAGTTTGTTATTTTATTTATTTTTTAATACAGTGTATATATTTATATTTATTGTTCATGTATTGAATATAACAATACATTTATTTATTGATTATTTTTTGTCAACTCTCCATATCATCCTTTACCTATCTGCAATACCCGGAGCGCAGCCATTTTCTTTTCTTCATCTCTAATTATAACTGTTACTTAACCTGACAAATGTAAATATGCTGAACATTATTAAAAATTGAATATATCAATACATTTTACTGCTGATGAAAAACATACTGTAGTGAAATGAATGACACGTTTCCTTTCAGTCTACGGGGATATCCTATTAGGACCGGTAAAACATCGGGTGCGAAAAACGTATGTGTTTTACAATTTTTCCCGATGATTCACTGATTTTTTCCCCCCAGGCTATCCAGATTGATCGCCTGTAAAAAAATAACCTTTCTCCTAAAAACACACAGGTTCAGTGAAACCTGTGTGTTTTCGATAGAAACAGAATCGTTTTTGCACGGATGAGCTGGATAACCTGCAACATCCCAGGTCCGGAAGCTGCCTTCGGCATGGTGACCCCCAGCGGAGAAGCCGGGGCAGCACCGTGACCGCATCCCCGCTCTCTTCTGCCCCCGGCAGTGATCACATGACAGGGGAGCAGCCATGTGACCGGGGGAGGTGGAGGAGCAGCGCTGCACCGGGTGCTGTCAGGAGCCGGCACCCGGTGCAGCTTCAGGTAACCCCCGATAAGCCACCGCTCGTGCTCGCTTATCGGGGGTAATAGGATAGCCCCTGGTGGGCCCATTAGCCCAGGTAAATTACCGGGGCTAACTGGATATTCCCCTTAGGTGGATGTTTCCTAAGGGGTCTATTTACTAAGCCTTTGATGGAGATAAAGTACCAGCCAATCAGCTCCTAACTGCCCGGTCACAGGCTAGGTTTGAAAAATGACATTTAGGAGCTGATTGGCTGGTACTTTATCTCCGTCCACTTTATCTCCATCAGGCTTAGTAAATAGACCTCTTCATTTTTTGATGTTATTATTAGCCACGCTGCTGAAAACTCCAGATTTATCGATTGCAAAACTACCGTATTTATCTACATTTGTTGCAGAATATATAAGGGTTTGTTCTGATAGGTGAGATAAAAAAACAGTATGCATTTTAATAAGTCCGAAATATTAGTTAATTGGTAGTAAGACAACATTTTTTATTTCTGATGAGGCCCTTAATGCTCATGCATTTATTGTTCTTCAAGTGCCGGCTTGCCAGGGCAGACTTGCTGGGACCTGTAGTTTACAGTGTAAAGAACAATATTAATTAGAGATGTGCAGCGGGCATTTTTCGGGTTTTGTGTTTTGGTTTTGGATTCGGTTCCGTGGTCGTGTTTTGGATTCGGAGGCGTTTTGGCAAAACCTCCCTTAATAATTTTTGTGGATTCGGGTGTTTTTTTTTCAAAAACCCCTCAAAAACAGCTTAAATTATAGAATTTGGGGGTAATTTTGATCCTATAGTATTATTAACCTCAATAACCATAATTTCCACTCATTTCCAGTCTATTCTGAACACCTCACACCTCACAATGGGGGTAATTCCAAGTTGATCACAGCAGGAATTTTGTTAGCTGTTGGGCAAAACCATGGGGGTCATTCCGAGTTGTTAGCTCGTTGCCGATTTTCGCAATGGAGCGATTAAGGCTAAAATGCGCAACCACAAAACTTAGTAGATTTACTCACGTCCGAATGAAGAATTTTCATCGTTGTAGTGATCGGAGTGTGATTGACAGGAAGTGTGTGTTTCTGGGTGGAAACTGGTCGTTTTCTGGGAGTGTGCGGAAAAACACAGGCTTGTCAGGGAAAAACGCGGGAGTGTCTGGAGAAACGGGGGAGTGGCTGGCCGAACGCAGGGCGTGTTTGTGACGTCAAACCAGGAACTAAACGGCCTGAGCTGATCGCAATCTGTGAGTAGGTCTGGAACTACTGAGAAACTGCTAAGAAATTTCTATTCGCAATTCTGCTAATCTTTCGTTCGCTATTCTGCTAAGCTAAGATACACTCCCAGAGGGCGGCGGCCTAGCGTGTGCAATGCTGCTAAAAGCAGCTAGCGAGCGAACAACTCGGAATGACCCCCCATGTGCACTGCAGGGGAGGCAGATTTAACATGTGCAGAGAGAGTTAGATTTGGGTGTGGTGTGTTCAATCTGCAATCTAATTTGCAGTGTAAAAATAAAGCAGCCAGTATTTACCCTGCACAGAAACAAAATAACCCACCCAAATCTAATTCTTTCTGCACATGTTATATCTGCCTCCCCTGCAGTGCACATGGTTTTGCCCAATTGCTAACAAAATTCCTGCTGCGATCAACTTGGAATTACCCCCAATATTATTTTTAGTCCTAAAACTTGCACCGAGGTCGCTGGATGACTAAGCTAAGCGACCCAAGTGGGCGGCACAAGCACCTGGCCCATCTAGGAGTGGCACTGCAGTGTCAGACAGGATGGCACTTGAAAAAAATACTCCCCAAACAGCACATGATGCAAAGAAAAAAAGAGGCGCAATGAGGTAGCTGTGTGACTAAGATAAGTGACCCAAGTGGCCGACACAAACACCTGGCCCATCTAGGAGTGGCACTGCAGTGTCAGACAGGATGGCACTTAAAATGAATAGTCCCCAAACAGCAAATGATGCAAAGATAAATATAGAAAAAAGAGGCGCAAGATGGAATTGTCCTTGGGCCCTCTCACCCACCCTTATGTTGTATAAACAGGACATGCACAGTTTAACAAACCCATAATTTCAGCGACAGGGTCTGACTGGTTGGTTTGGGCCCCCACCAAAAAAGAAGCAATCAATCTCTCCTTGCACAAACTGGCTCTACAGAGGCAAGATGTCCACCTCCTCCTCATCATCCGATTCCTCACCCCTTTCACTGTGTACATCCCCCTCCTCACATTCGTCCCCACTGGAATCCACCATCACAGGTCCCTGTGTACTTTCTGGAGGCAATTGCTGGTAAATGTCTCCACGAAGGAATTGACAAGGTTACCGGCTCAGTAGCGCATGCAGGGGGGGTTTCTGGTAGCACAGAAACCCTCCCTGATGGATTGATTTTGCTTTTTAGAGACGGAGACAGCTGTGTCTCCGTCTCAAGAAAAGCCGGATTAAGGCCTCCCCCCCCCCCCTGTCCACCCAGTGGCGGAACAACCTTGGGGATTAAAGGGCCCACGGCAGCCACATCCAGTTACCTTCAAGGCATGCATACTCGGCCACGACCCAGTATACTCCCAAGGCCCATGAACGGGGCCCTGCCCAAGCCCCCAGCCGCCACCTCCGTTGCCACGCACTTCCAAGAAGCTGTCTGACTTGCTTGCCTCACAGCACTGCCTCCCAGGCTCAGTGGTTCAATCACCGGGGACCGGAGCGTCAGCTAGCCACAGCCCTTTCTGCGCTGCTGCTCAGCGTGCCCATATGTATTGCAACATTCGGCTCCTACCCGGTGACTGACTGCACGCTGACTGTTCTCCTGCGGTGACCACTGACTGCCTGTCTTTGCGGTCCGCTCTTTCAGCATGAGGCATAACATCAGGGGATCACATATGTAAGTGTTCTTATGTGTTTGTATGTGCAGTATGTATGTGTTTGTGTGTATACTCTATGTAGGTGTGTTTGTATACTGTATATGTATGTGTGCATGTGTATATGTTTGTGTTCTATATGTGTGTATACGTATGTGTTCTAAGGGTGTGTATGTATGTGTGTGTGGAACCCACCCTTTCCCACCTTCAAATCCTCCGTTTGCCTCTGACAAACATCTGGAAACCCCCCCAGGAAAATCCTGCGTTTGCCCTTGTGGCTGCACTAAAACACTCTTTCGGAGTACACACTGGAGGGGGGGGGGGGGGCAACTTAGGTAAAATAAAGCCAGTTTGTGCAAGGGCCTTAAAAAATTGCCTCTTTTTCCTGCCAGTATACGTACGGACTGTCTGACATGCCTACTTGGATGCTGTCACTCATATAATCCTCCACCATTCTTTTAATGGTGACAGAATCATATACAGTGACAGTAGACGACATGTCAGTAATCGTTGGCAGGTCCTTCAGTCCAGACCAGATGTCAGTTATCACTCCTGACTGCCCTGCATCACCGCCAGCGGGTGGTTTTGGAAGCTTTATCCTTTTCCTGGCAGCTCCAGTGGCAGGAGAAAATGAAGGAGGAGCTGTTGGCGGGTCACGTTCCACTTCGCTTGACAATTGTCCATACAGCAGGTCTTTGAACATCTGCAGACTTGTGTCTGTCGGAAAGAGAGATACAACGTAGGATTTAAACCTAGGATTGAGCACGGTGGCCAAAATGTAGTGCTCTGATTTCAACAGATTGACCACCCGTGAATCCTGGCTAAGTGAATTAAGGGCTCCATCCACAAGTTCCACATGCCTAGCGGAATCGCTCTGTTTTAGCTCCTCCTTCAATCTCTCCAGCTGCTTCTGCAAAAGCCTGATGAGGGGAATGATCTGACTCAGGCTGGCAGTGTCTGAACTGACTTCACGTGTGGCAAGTTCAAAGGGTTGGAGAACCTTGCACAACATTGAAATCATTCTCCACTGCGCTTGAGTCAGGTGCATTCCCCCTCCTTTGCTTATATCGTAGGCAGATGTATAGGCTTGAATGGCCTTTTGCTGCTCCTCTATCCTCTGAAGCATATAGGGGGTTGAATTCCACCTCGTTACCACCTCTTGCTTCAGCTGAAGGCAGGGCATGTTCAGGAGTGTTCGCTGGTGCTTCAGTCTTCGGCATGAGGTGGCTGAATGCCGAAAGTGGCCCGCAATTCTTCGGGCCACCGACAGCATCTCTTGCACGCCCCTGTCGTTTTTTAAATAATTCTGCACCACCAAATGCATTGTATGTGCAAAACATGGGACGTGCTGGAATTTGCCAACATGTAATGCATGCACAATTCCCCAGGAAAGTCCAATTGGGGTAAGCCAATCTGCGATGATGTTCCTCAGTTTCCGTAAGAGGTTGTCAGCTGTGTGCTTCTTATGGAAAGCGGTGATACAAAGCGTAGCCTGCCTGGTGTTTGCGAGATGCTGCTACTGGTGACGCCGCTGCTGTTGTTGCTGCGGGAGGCAATACATCTACCCAGTGGGCTATCACAGTCATATAGTCCTTAGTCTGCCCTGCCCCACTTGTCCACATGTCTGTGGTTAAGTGAACAGTGGGTACAACTCAATTTTTTAGGACACTGGTGACTCTTTTTCTGACGTCTGTGTACATTCTTGGTATCGCCTGCCTAGAGAAGTGGAACCTAGATGGTATTTGGTACCGGGGACACACTACCTCAATCAATACTCTAAGTCGCTGTGAACTAACGGCGGATACCGGACGCACGTCTAACACCAACAAAGTTTTCAAGGCCTGAGTTATCCACTTTGCAACAGGATGACTGCTGTGATATTTCATCTTCCTCGCAAAGGACTGTTGGACAGTCAATTGCTTACTGGAAGTAGTACAAGTGGTCTTCCGACTTCCCCTCTGGGATGACGATCGACTCCCAGCAGCAACAATAGCAGCGCCAGCAGCAGTAGGCGTTACACTCAAGGATCCATCGGAGGAATCCCAGTTAGGAAAGGACTCGTCAGACTTGCCAGTGACATGGCCTGCAGGACTATTGGTATTCCTGTCTAAGGAGGAAATTGACACTGACGGAGTTGGTGGGGTGGTTTGCAGGAGCTTGGGTACAAGAGGAAGAAGGGATTTAGTTGTCAGTAGACTGCTTCTGCTGTCACCCAAAGTTTTTGAACTTGTCAATGACTTCTGATGAATGCGCTCCAGGTGACGTATAAGGGAGGATGTTCCTAGGTGGTTAACGTCCTTACCCCTACTTATTACAGCTTGACAGAGGCAACACATGGCTTGATACCAGTTGTCCGCATTTCTGTTGAAATAATTCCACACCGAAGAGGTGATTTTTTTTGTATTTTGACCAGGCATGTCAATGGCCTTATTCATCCCACGGACAACAGGTGTCTACCCGGGTGCCTGACTTAAACAAACCACCTCACCATCAGAATCCTCCTTGTCAATTTCCTCCTCAGCGCCAGCAACACCCATATCCTCATCCTGGTGTATTTCAACAGTGACATCTTCAATTTGACTATCAGGAACTGGACTGTGGGTGCTCCTTCCAGCACTTGCAGGGGGCGTGCAAATGGTGGAAGGAGCCATCTCTTCCCGTCCAGTGTTGGGAATGTCAGGCATCGCAACCTACACAATTGGACTCTCCTTGGGGATTTGTGATTTAGAAGAACGCACAGTTCTTTGCTGTGCTGTTGCCAGCTTAACTCTTTTCATTTTTCTAGGAGGATGAGGGCTTCCATCCTCATGTGAAGCTGAACCACTAGCCATGGCATATTGGCAAGTTTATGCTTCTCCTCAGACGCTTTTAATTTAGATTTTTCGGTCCTTTTACTGAAATTTTGTTTTTTGGATTTTACATGCTCTCTACTATGACATTGGGCATCGGCCTTGGCAGACGACGTTGATGGCATTTCATCGTCTCTGCTATGACTAGTGGCAGCAGCTTCAGCACTAGGTGGAAGTGGATCTTGATCTTTCCCTATTTTACCCTCCAAATTATTGTTCTCCATTTTTTAATGTGTGGATTTATATGCCAGTAATATATCTGGAATTAGACGGCAGTAATGTTTGGAATTAGATACCACTAGATAGATACCAGATACCACTGTGACTGGAATGATGATGACCTATACACAGTGACAGGACACTACCACAGGTACAGCAGCAAGATGTAGCACAAGACACTGGACTTTTAGTCACCACAATGCAGCACAAGACAATGAGTAGTGATACTGAGCACGGATGAGGATACTAGAACTGACACGGAGCAGCAAGATACAGCAATGGACTATTGTACTGCAGTATTATATACTGGTCACCACAATGCAGCACTGATACTGAGCACAGATATTGAGCACTGTTGAGGGTACTAGAACTGACACGGAGCAGCAAGATACAGCAATGGACTATTGTACTGCAGTATTATATACTGGTCACCACAATGCAGCACTGATACTGAGCACAGATATTGAGCACTGTTGAGGATACTAGAACTGACACAGAGCAGCAAGATACAGCAATGGACTATTGTACTGCAGCATTATATACTGGTCACCACAATGCAGCACTGATACTGAGCACAGATATTGAGCACTGTTGAGGATACTAGAACTGACACAGAGCAGCAAGATACAGCAATGGACTATTGTACTGCAGTATTATATACTGGTCACCACAATGCAGCATTGATACTGAGTACAGATAATTAGCACTGTTGAGGATACTAGAACTGACATGGAGCAGCAAGATACAGCAATGGACTATTGTACTGCAGTATTATATACTGGTCACCACAATGCAGCACTGATACTGAGTACAGATAATTAGCACTGTTGAGGATACTAGAACTGACACGGAGCAGCAAGATACAGCAATGGACTATTGTACTGCAGTATTATATACTGGTCACCACAATGCAGCACTGATACTGAGTACAGATAATTAGCACTGTTGAGGATACTAGAACTGACACGGAGCAGCAAGATACAGCAATGGACTATTGTACTGCAGTATTATATACTGGTCACCACAATGCAGCACTGATACTGAGCACAGATATTGAGCACTGTTGAGGATACTAGAACTGACACGGAGCAGCAAGATACAGCAATGGACTATTGTACTGCAGTACACTGGTCACCACAATGCAGCACTGATACTGAGCACAGATATTGAGCTGATATTAGCTGATAATGGGCTTTTCAGACAGAGAACGTAGCCACGTCCTCTCCGCTCAATCTACAATGCACGAGTGAAAATGGCGGCAATGCTCGGCTCTTTATATGGAATCCGAATCTCGCGAGAATCCGACAGCGGGATGATGGCGTTTTCCCCCGTTCGGGTTTTACGAGTAAGGAGGGAAGAACCGAGGCTGCCTTGGACCTGTGTAAACCACGTGATGTTCGGGGGGTTCGGTTCTCGGTGAACCGAACTCACTCATCTCTAATATTAATTCTATTTTTTTACACCTTGAACCCCACACTCACTGCCACCAGAGGTGAAAGGCATAGCCATGGTCTTTAAGCCCTGTCCTGCGGGATTCCTTGGCTGTTGGGAACTCCTTTTATTAGTGGTCCCCATTTCCCAAGGAATTCAAGGACTGGGATTGGTACATAAATTATATTGTGAAACACTTCTTTTATTATCAAGTGGTGACTTTGTATTCTTCTAAATAAATAACTTATTTTTACCTCTAGCATTTTTACCTCCAGCATTATACTGTTTATTTTTCTGCATTCCCTTGGTGGTGACTGCATAGTGGAGATCATGGTCATAACGAGGTATGGGCGCACATCTACCCTCTGTAAGGTGTAAAAGGGGACTCTACCTGCTGTAATGTGTAAAAAGGGACCCTGCATGCCGTAATATGTAAATGGGGACTCTACCTGCCGTACTGTGTAAAAGGAGCTCTACCTGCCGTAATGTGTGATAGGGGCTCTACCTAGTGTAATGTGTGTTAGTGGCGCTACTGTGCAGCGTAATTTGAATAATGGAGACTACTGTGAAGCGTAATATGAATTGGTATTATTTTGTGGCCACATCCCTTCCCCATGAAGCCACGCCCCTATATTTTTGGCGCAGACTGGCCCTATTTTAAATACGTGGCGGCGCCAATGCTGTTTCTTGCACACAGCACAAAAATGTCTAGTTACGGCACTGTAGATTGTAATAAAGCGCTGCGGAATATGTGTGCGCTATATAAATAACCAATACAAAATCAAGCAATACTGACCTTAGTAGATATACCCCATATGATCAGTTGTGTGTTACACTCTGCACTCAGGATGGGGGTGATTCAGACCTGATCACTGGGTTGCAAACGTTGCTGTCCTGCGTTCGGATAGTCGCCGCCTCCAGGGGGAGTGTAAATTTGCAGTGTGATCCCATGTGTGCGTAGAGCTGGAAAAATCCACTTTGTGCAGTCTCTGCGCAGCCCAGGACTTACTCCTACAGTGCGATGAGAACAGGCTTATTGAGGCCGGAGCTGACGTCAGACACCCTCCCTGAAAATGCCTGGACACAACTGCGTTTTTCCGGACAATCCCAATAAATGGTCAATTACCACCCACAAACTGCACCATCCCGTCGCTAACTGGCGATGCCCTTTGTTGTTGTCCGACACTCGTGCGCATTGCGGTGCATACGCATGAGCAGTTACTACCTGATAGCCCGCACAGCAGCAATCAGGTCTAAATCATCCCCGATATCCATTATATATAATCAAATACAGTGCTTAGAACATTACAGCTATTACAACACAACTATACTATTTTTACACACATTATTACACTGTACTTTATTGTCAATGCCACATAATAATTTTCATATATGCATATCATATTATACACACCCTATAATGGCATATTTTATCCTGACTTACTAGAGCCTACAAATTACATTGTACATTAAAGAATAATTCAACCAACCTGGAAATCCAGCTTTGGGTGGACATGGAACATGATAATACCCCTTTTCCACTAGCTAAAAAATCCCGGGTTTTTGCACGGGGGCGCACAATTACCTGGGTTTTTTGGTAGTGGAAAAGGCTCCCTCTGAAAAACCCCGGGAATACTACTCGTGTAGCTACCTTGGTTGGACCCGTGAATGGCCCGAGTAAGGGTGTAGTGTTAACGGGTCATCCGACCCAGGACCCGTTTACAGCATGTTAAGAGCCCTACCTCCCTGACCGCAGTGTCCTACGGGTGGTCAGGAGGTTGGGGGGGCCAGTGCATGCTGTCAGCGCTGCAGTCTGTCCTTCTATGCAGACAGCAGCGCTGGACGGGAAAGTGTGTGCGGAGGCTGTGGGCAGCCCAGCAGCTTCCAGAGTGCTGGGCTTGCCCCCAGCATGACGGTGGGCATCATCGCATTGGGGGCATGGCCTAATGGGACCGAGGCCATGCCCCGAGGGTCCCGTTCTGCCGGTTTTCCCGGCGCTTGGAGATGACTTCATCTCCAAGCGCCAGCCAGAAGACACTGCACCTGGGTGCAATGTAAACGGTGCTGACCCAGGATATTCCCTTGGCGCCATTGTGGAAAAAGGGTCCGTCTCGGGTCTGACCTGGCTTGGTACCGTGTTCCAAATCCCGGGTCAGACCCGAGACTTCTAGTGGAAATGGGTATTAGTCCTTGGCACTTTTACAGTCACTCTCCTTTTCCCGCTGCTGCTGGTAGATGTATTAAGCAGTGACAAGAGTGAAGAAGTAGACCTGTGGAGAAGTTGTCCATAACAGCCAATCAGCTGCCACCTATATTTCATAGAATCTACTTGATAAATTCTACCTCAAAGCTGATTGGTTGTTATGGGAAACTTTCCACTGGTCCATATCATATTCTTTTTTTCCACAAGCAGCTTTCTGTGCTGCAGTGTCAGGAGTGTGCAGGTTATTTATTATTATTATTATTATTATTATTATTATTATTATTATTATTATTTTATTAGCAGTTTCTTATATAGCAAATTCTGTTGCGCTTTACAATTGTAAATAACAATGATATAACAAAACTGGGTAATAATAAACAGCCCTAGAGGTAGGAAGGCCCTGCTCGCAAGCTTACAATCTATAGGGAAAATAAGATTTTACTCACCGGTAAATCTATTTCTCGTAGTCCGTAGTGGATGCTGGGGACTCCGTAAGGACCATGGGGAATAGACGGGCTCCGCAGGAGACTGGGCACTCTAAGAAAGATTTAGTACTACTGGTGTGCACTGGCTCCTCCCTCTATGCCCCTCCTCCAGACCTCAGTTAAGGAAACTGTGCTCGGAAGAGCTGACATTACAAGGAAAGGATTTTGGAATCCAGGGTAAGACTCATACCAGCCACACCAATCATACCGTATAACTTGTGATAACTTACCCAGTTAACAGTATGAACAACAACAGAGCATCACAATGGATGCCAACATAACATAACCCTTTATTAAGCAATAACTATATACACGTATTGCAGAAAGTCTGCACTTGGGACGGGCGCCCAGCATCCACTACGGACTACGAGAAATAGATTTACCGGTGAGTAAAATCTTATTTTCTCTAACGTCCTAGTGGATGCTGGGGACTCCGTAAGGACCATGGGGATTATACCAAAGCTCCCAAACGGGCGGGAGAGTGTGGATGACTCTGCAGCACCGAATGGGCAAACACCAGGTCCTCCTCGGCCAGGGTATCAAACTTGTAGAACTTAGCAAATGTGTTTGAACCCGAACAAGTAGTTGCTCGGCAAAGCTGTAATGCCGAGACCCCTCGGGCAGCCGCCCAAGAAGAGCCCACTTTTCCTTGTGGAATGGGCTTTCACTGATTTTGGATGCGGCAATCCAACCGCAGAATGAGCCTGCTGAATCGTGTTACAGATCCAGCGAGCAATTGTTTGCTTTGAAGCAGGAGCACCCAGCTTGTTGGATGCATACAGGATAAACAGCGAGTCAGTTTTCCTGACTCCAGCTGTCCTGGCTACATAGATCTTCAAAGCCCTGACTACATCTAGCAACTTGGAATCCTCCAAGTCATGAGTAGCCGCAGGCACTACAATAGGTTGGTTCAAATGAAAAGATGACACCACCTTCAGCAGAAATTGCGGACGAGTCGGGGCTTTTACATGACAAAGCCGCCAACTCTGACACACGCCTAGCCGAAGCTAAGGCCAATAACATGACCACCTTCCACGTGAGATACTTTAGCTTCACGGTCTTAAGTGGCTCAAACCAGTGGGATTTCAGGAAACCCAACACCACGTTGAGATCCCAAGGTGCCACTGGTGGCACAAAAGGGGGCTGAATATGCAGCACTCCCTTAACAAACGTCTGAACCTCTGGAAGAGAAGCCAGTTCTTTTTGAAAGAAAATGGATAGGGCTGAAATCTGGACCTTTATGGACCCCAACTTCAAGCCCATAGTCACTCCAGACTGTAGGAAGTGCAGGAACCGGTCCAGCTGGAATTCCTCTGTAGGGGCCTTCCTGGCCTCACACCAGGCAACATATTTTCGCCATATACGGTGATAGTGTTTTGCTGTCACGTCCTTCCTAGCCTTTATCAGCGTAGGAATAACTTCATCCGAAATGCCTTTTTCCGCTAGGATCCTGCGTTCAACCGCCATGCCGTCAAACGCAGCCGCGGTAAGTCTTGGAACAGACAGGGCCCCTGTTGCAACAGGTCCTGTCTGAGAGGCAGAGGCCAAGGGTCCTCTGTGAACATTTCTTGTAGGTCCGGGTACCAAGTCCTTCTTGGCCAATCCGGAACAATGAGAATTGTTCTCACTCCTCTTTTTCTTACGATTCTCAGCACCTTGGGTATGAGAGGAAGAGGAGGAAACACATAGACCGACTGGAACACCCACGGTGTTACTAGTGCATCCACAGCTATCGCCTGAGGGTCTCTTGACCTGGCGCAATACCTTTGTAGCTTTTTGTTGAGACGGGATGCCATCATGTCCACCTGTGGCAGTTCCCATCGATTTGTAATCTGAGTGAAGACTTTGTGATGAAGTCCCCACTCTCCCGGGTGGAGGTCGTGCCTGCTGAGGAAGTCTGCCTCCCAGTTGTCCACTCCCGGAATGAACACTGCTGACAGTGCTTGCACGTGATTCTCCGCCCAACGAAGAATCCTGGTGGCTTCCGCCATCGCCACTCTGCTTCTTGTGCCGCCCTGGCGGTTTACATGAGCCACTGCAGTGATGTTGTCTGACTGAATCAACACCGGTTGGTTTCGAAGCAGAGGCTCCGCTTGACTCAGGGCGTTGTATATGGCCCTTAGTTCCAGGATATTTATGTGCAGACAAGCCTCCTGACTTGACCACAACCCTTGGAAGTTTCTTCCCTGAGTGACTGCCCCCCATCCTTGGAGGCTCGCATCCGTGGTCACCAGGACCCAGTCCTGTATGCCGAACCTGTGGCCCTCGAGAAGGTGAGCACTCTGCAGCCACCACAGAAGAGACACCCTGGCCCTCGGGGTCAGGGTGATCAGCCGATGCATCTGAAGATGCGATCCGGACCACTTGTCCAACAGATCCCACTGAAAGATTCTCGCATGGAACCTGCCGAATGGGATGGCTTCGTATGATGCCACCGTCTTTCCCAGGACTCGCGTGCAGTGATGCACCGACACCTGTTTTGGTTTCAAGAGGTCTCTGACTAGAGTCACGAGCTCCTGAGCCTTCTCCGCCGGGAGAAACACCTTCTTCTGGTCTGTGTCCAGAATCATGCCCAGAAAGGGAATCAGCTGCGACTTTGGGATATTCAGAATCCAGCCGTGCTGCTGCAACACTTCCTGAGAGTGTGCTACGCTGATCAGCAACTGCTCTCTGGACCTCGCCTTTATGGGGAGATCGTCCAAGTATGGGATAATTGTGACTCCCTGCTTTCTCAGGATCACCATCATTTCCGCCATTACCTTGGTAAATATTCTCGGTGCCGTGGAGAGCCCAAACGGCAACGTCTGGAATTCTTATCGGGGGAATCCCACGCTTTCTCACATAATGCATTTAACTCATGTGAAGGGGGAAAAGTCACCTCTTGCTTTTTCTCCCCATACATATAAACCCTCTTGTCAGGGACAGGGTTTACCTCTGATATGTGCAATACATCCTTTATTGCTATAATCATGTAGCGGATGGCTTTAGCCATTTTAGGCTGCAATTTTGCATCATCGTCATCGACACTGGAGTCAGAATCCGTGTCGATATCTGTGTCAACAAGTTTGGATAGTGGGCGCTTCTGAGACCCTGACGGCCTCTGCGCTGTAGGATCAGGCATGGGCTGAGACCCCGACTGTCCCAAGGCATCAGCTTTATCCAACCTTTTATGCAAGGAGTTTACATTATCATTTAACACCTTCCACATATCCATCCAATCAGGTGTCGGCGCCGTCGGCGGAGACACCTCATTCATCTGCACTTGCTCTGCCTCCACATAGCCCTCTTCGTCAAACATGTCGACACACGCGTACCGACACACCACACACACAGGGGATGCTCTTTATGAGGACAGGACCCCACAAGGCCTTTTGGAGAGACAGAGAGAGAGTATGCCAGCAGACACCCCAGCGCTATATGACCCAGGAATCACACAGTAACTTAGTGTTTACCCTGTAGCTGCTGTATATATAATTAATGCGCTAAATTTATGTGCCCCCCCTCTCTTTGTACCCTTTCTACCGTGAGTCTGCAGGGGAGAGCCTGGGGAGCTTCCTCTCAGCGGAGCTGTGGAGAGAAAATGGCGCTGGTAACTGCTGAGGAAGAAGGCCCCGCCCCCTCAGCGGCGGGTTTCTGTCCCGCGATTTTGTGTAAACTTAATGGCGGGGGCTCATGCATATAACAGTGTCCAACTGTATATATGCTGCTTTTGCCAGGAGGTACTTAATTGCTGCCCAGGGCGCCCCCCCCTGCGCCCTGCACCCTACAGTGACCGGAGTGTGTGGGTTAGTGTGGGCACAATGGCGCACAGCTGCAGTGCTGTGCGCTACCTCATATGAAGACAGGAGTCTTCTGCCGCCGATTTTGAGTCTTCTTGCTTCAACCCGCCGGCTTCTGTCTTCTGGCTCTGCGAGGGGGACGGCGGCAGAAATGTCATCCAGGATGAAATGGCAGAAAGACATTCAGTGACACGGCCCAGTACAGATAGGGACTAGTCAGGGGAGGATAGATAGATTTGAGTATCATCTGCGTACAGATGATACTGAAATCCAAAAGATCTGATTAGTTTACCAAGAGATGAGGTATAGATAGAGAAAAGCAGAGGTCCCAAGACTGAGCCTTGCGGTACTCCAATGGAAAGAGGTAGCAAAGAGGAGGTAGATTCAGAGAAGCCAACACTGAAGGAGCGATTAGATAGGTAGGATAGGAACCAAGAAAGGGCTGTGTCTTTAAGACCTAGGGATTGTAGTGTTTGTATGAGAAGAGAGTGGTCAACAGTGTCAAATGCAGCAGATAGATCTAGAAGAATAAGTAGTGAGTAGTGGCCTTTAGACTTCGTAGTGACCAAATCATTAACCACTTTAGTCTGTGCTGTCTCTGTGGAGTGTTGGGAACGGAAGCCTGACTGAAGTGGGTCCAATAAAGTGTGTGAGTTAAGAAAGTGTGTGAGTCGAGTGTAGGCAAGTCTCTCAAGTTACTTAGAGAGACAAGGGAGCTGAGAGATAGGGCGGTAGTTTGAGAGAGCATTAGGGTCAGAATTTTGTTTTTTTTTAAATGGGAGTAATCACTGCATGCTTGAAGAGTGAAGGAAAAATACCAGTAGAGAGAGAGAGAGAGAGAGAGAGAGAGAGAGAGAGAGAGATTACAGATGTTAGTTAAGGTAGGGATGAGCACCAGAGACAGAGCTTTACTTATTTGTGAGGGTTTAGGATCAAGAGGAGAGGTAGTAGAGAAGCAGGATGAGAAGAGTTATGATACTTCATCTTCATTTGTGGGATTAAATAAACAGAGAGTGCCAGAGGGTTCAGGTAAAGAACGGAGCAGGTCACTGGCTGCCGAAGAGCATACTATTTCATCTCGGATCTAATCAATCTTCTCCTTGAAGTAGGAAGCAAGATCCTTTGCCTTGATAGTGGCTGGTTGGGTAGGTGCGGGAGGATACAGAAGTGATTTAAATGTATTAAAGAGTCGTTTGGGGTTAGAGGCTTGAGCAGAGATAAGAGTTTGGAAATATGTTTGTTTGGCAGTGTCCAGGGCATTTCTATAAGAGTGGTAGACAGTCTTATATGTGAGGAAGTCACTTGAAATACGAGATTTATGCCAATGACGTTCAAGTTTTCGTGTGAGTTTTTGTAGTTGTCTTGTTAATTTGGAGTGCCATGGTTGACATCTAGGCCTACATGGAGTGTAGGTCCGGATTGGCCATAGAAGCCACCGGGAGTTTCCCCGGGGGGGCGATTGGGCCGTGGGGCCGCCTGTCCTACGCATCCCCGCCCCCTCTGCGTCACCAGGCTGTCTACCGTTTATTGAAATAACTGCAGGCAGCGGTCGCTATGGGGAGAGCTGGCCCTCCCTCCTCCCTTTCACAATACCTGCATAATGTAATGCTGCGGCCGCTGTCAGGAGAGCCGGCCCCGCCCCCCGCACATCACCATCTTATGCTGCCCCCCTTCCCCTCCACAGCTTATGCCTGTGTGCGGCCTCGGCCCCCCCTACGCACGTCACCAGTTCATGCTGAACCCCCCCCGCACGTCACCAGTTCATGCTGAAACCCCCCCCGTCAGCACTTTTTTCCTGTGTGCGCTATCAGGAGAGCTTGCCCGCCCCCCACCCTGCACATCACCAGTTTATTCACACCAGCAGGCAGCAGCTTATTCCTGTGTCAGGAGAGCTGGCCCAGAGAGCCCCCCCCCCCCCAGCACGTCACCAGTTCATGCTGCCACACTCCACCTCCCAAAAGCAGCTTATTCCTGTGTGCGGCCACACAGAGTTGGGCGCCCCCCCCTCCCCCGCACGTCACCAGTTCAATGCTGAACCCCCCCTCCCCCCCGGTCAGCAGCTTAATTCTGTGTGCGGCCGCGGGCCGCTATCAAGAGAGCTGGCCCGACCCCCCACGTCACCAGTTCATGTTGCCACCCCAGTAGCTTATTTCTGTGTCAGGAGAGCTGGCCCATCCCGGCCAGCCCCCCCCCCCCTCCAGCACGTCACCAGTTCATGCTGCCACACTCCACCTCCCCTCCCTCCCACCCCCCCCGTCAGCAGCTTATTCCTGTGTGCCGCCATCAGGAGAGCTGGCCCGGCAACTACTGCCCCCTGCACGTCAGAGGTTTATTCTGCCCCCTCTCTCCCTCCTGCGTCAAGTGTGGGCACTGCAGCTGCCAGTGAGCGGCTCCACCCCCACCCAGCTGACCTGAAGAGGAGGTCCGCGCGCCAAAGTCTCAGTCGTCATCAGCGCGGACCGTGCGGGAAGGGAAGGTGCGGCCACGATGGGTTCGGTTTCTGCCGTTGGAGAAGTGAGGCTTCACGTACTGCAGAAGAGTGATTCCCCTAAATGCATGTTCCTCTCATGAGGTGAGGTGCCTCATGTCATGGGGGTGAGGTGCACCTTTATGTCTGGGGGGGGGGTGAGGTGCACTTTTATGTCTGGGGGGATGTGAGGTGCACTTTTATGTCTGGGGGGAGGTGTGAGGTGCCATTTTATGTTTGGAGGGGTGTGAGGTGTAATTTTATGTCTCGGGGGGAGGCATCATTTTATGTCTGGGGAGGGGTGTGAGGTGTAATTTTATGTCTCGGGGGAGGCATCATTTTATGTCTGGGGTGTGTGAGGTGTAATTTTATGTCTGGGGCGGGGAGTGAGGTGTAATTTTATGGCTGGGGGGTGTGAGGTAATTTTATGGCTGAGGTGTGAGGTGTAATTTTATGTCGGGGGTTGTGAGGTGTACCGTATATATACATTTTTTGTGCTGAAAATGCCATTTCGGGTTATACTCAAGTGAGTATTTAGGATGGACACGGAGAGCACAGCGCGCGGCTCTCCTGTGTCCCTCCTGCATCTCCAGCGGCAGCGACGTGTGTGTGTTAAAGGAAGTGCATGAACCGGCACTTCCTTTAACACACACACGCTGCCGGAGACGCAGGAGGGACACAGGAGAGCCGCGCGCTGTGCCCTCCATGTCCCTCCTTCAGAAGACAGCGCGGGAGCGACGGGACAGTGCGGGAGCGACGGAGGGTAAATAACAAACTGGCACTGTGGGGCATATCTGGCACATCTGGAACTGTGGGACATATCTGGCACTGTGGTGCATATCTGGCAGCATGAGGGCATATCTGGCACTGTGGGGCATATCTGGCACATCTGGCACTGTGGGGCATATCTGGCACATCTGGCACTGTGGGGCATATCTGGCAGCATGAGGGCATATCTGGCACTGTGGGGCATATCTGGCAGCATGAGGGCATATCTGGCACATCTGGAACTGTGGGGCATATCTGGCAGCATGAGGGCATATCTGGCACTGTGGGGCATATCTGGCACATCTGGCACTGTGGGGCATAGCTGGAAGCATGAGGGCATATCTGGCACTGTGGGGCATATCTGGCAGCATGAGGGCATATCTGGCACTGTGGGGCATATCTGGCAGCATGAGGGCATATCTGGCACATCTGGCACTGTGGGGCATATCTGGCAGCATGAGGGCATATCTGGCACATCTGGCACTGTGGGGCATATCTGGCAGCATGAGGGCATATCTGGCACTGTGGGGCATATCTGGCAGCATGAGGGCATATCTGGCACATCTGGCACTGTGGGGCATATCTGGCAGCATGAGGGCAGATCTGGCACTGTGGGGCATATCTGGCAGCATGAGGGCATATCTGGCACATCTGGCACTGTGGGGCATATCTGGCAGCATGAGGGCATATCTGGAACTGTGGGGCATATATGGCAGCATGAGGACATATCTGGCACTGTGGGGCATATCTGGCACATCTGGCACTGTGGGGCATAGCTGGAAGCATGAGGGCATATCTGGCACTGTGGGGCATATCTGGCACATCTGGCACTATGGGGCATATCTGGCAGCATTAGGGCATATCTGCCACATCTGGCACTGTGGAGCATATCTGGCAGCATGAGGGCATATCTGGCACTATGAGGGCTGTGTACGGTTAGAGCTGCATTTCCCACCCTAGGCTTATACTCGAGTCAATACGTTTTCCCAGGTTTTTGTGGTAAAATTAGGTGCCTCGGCTTATATTCGGGTCGACTTATACTCGAGTATATACGGTAATTTTATATCGGGGGTGGGTGTGAGGTGTAATTTTATGTCTGGGGGGTGAGTTGAATTTTGTCTGGGGGTGTGAGGTGTAATTTTATGGGTGTGTGGTGTATTTTTATGGAGGTGTAATTTTGTGGGTGTGAGGTGTAATTTTGTGGGTGTGAGGTGTAATTTTGTGTTAGTGAGTAATGAATACACCTGTGCATCTGCTAGGTGACCTAAATAATGTGAGCTGTGTGGGGTCTTGAGGACTGAGCTTGAGAACCACTGTAATAGAATATAGCATGAAGTAGCTATAATTGCTTTACAATTTATTTAGTGAGCGTGCAGAGGATTATATGTCACCTCAGTTTTAATTTCTTAACTACTTATGCTACAGCACTATACTTTCTAAAGTTTTTAATGTGTTATATCCGGCTAATATAACATGTTCTGCCTTTTGTTGGTGTAACTCCATGTACATTACATTTTGAAGTATTAATCCCGCCTCCTTTGGTATTGGCTCCACCCACAGTTCATTTGGTGCCGCCCACATGAGGCCACTTTTAGAAATTTTAATATTTCTGCGGGTCTGAGGCGAATTGGAGGACTTCAGCAGCACAGAGTTTGAATTAATAGAGGAGAGCATGCAGGTGATAAGGTTGTGATCTGAGAGGCGGAAAGGAATGTTATACCCCTTTTCCACTAGCTAGCACGGGTCGCTGCTGGGAGCCTGACACGGCTGCGACCCGTGCTAGAGCCCCCTTCTACACTGCGCTCACCAACCCGGCATATGGCCGGGTTAGTGACGCTGCTGGTGACGCGGCAGGGGTGGCGCTGGGAGATCACATGATCTACCAGCGCCGCCCTTTCATACACTTTGAAAGGGAGCCGTGTCGCATCGACACGGCTTCCGTTTACACTACACAGCTTACCGGGTTGAACACGTGTTCAACACGGTAATCTACCCGGGTAGGATTCCCGGATCACTTGAACTGGGAATTTGCAGGAGGGGCCGTTTCCGCTAGAAAAAAACACGGGTAAATTCGCGCCCCCACGCATTTACCCGTGTTTTTAGAGCTAGTGGAAAAGGGGTATTAGTGAGTTCAGAGACGGAGCATAGTCTGGTGAATACTAGATCAGGGCAGTGGCCCTCCTGATGAGTAGAGGAGTCAGTCTATTGGGAGAGGCCAAGAGAGGAGGTTAGAGAGAGTACTTTGGAGGCGTGAGCAGTAGTTTGGGGAACCTGTCAAACATGGACATTGACAGACCCCAGAAAAGTAAATATTTGATTTGCAGTTCTTGGCATCTGTGACTGTGCACATGAGAATTATAGTACCCCCAACAGCGTACATTTTCTTGCGCACCTAGATGGGATATGAGCAGTGACGTAAGTTCGCCCCAGTCGCCCGGAGGCATGATAAAATGTTGGTGCCCCCCCACCACCCCTATACATATAGGGATATATATATATACATATAGGGATATAGATATATATATATATATATACACACATACGCCATATGTAGATATCTGGTACACAGGGTGAACAGTAGCAGTGTACTCAGGCGCCTTTCAAAATAGTATAGATACACACACACACACACACACACACACGCCTCTTTTCTTTGCACACACACGCCTTTTTCACTTAAATCACACACACCTCTTTCACTTACACACACACACACACACACACACACACATCTTTTTCACTAACTCGCAGGCCTCTTTCACTTACACATGTCTCTTTCATTTACACACACGCCTTTTTGACTTACACACACCTCTTTCACTAACTCACACGCCTCTTTCACGTACACACACGCCTCTTTCACTTACACACACGCCTTTTTCACTTACACACAATTACACACACACGTCACTTTCACTTACTCACAATTACACACACGCCACTTTCACTTACATACACACGCCACTTTCACACAATTACACACACACACACACGTCACTTTCACTTACACACACAAATTACACAAATGCCTCTTTCACTTACACACCCACACACACACAATTGCACACACACCACTTTCACTACACACACGCCACTTTAACTTACACACAATTACACACACACGTCACTTTCACTTACACACACAATTACACAAACACACATGCCTCTTTCACTTACACACACACACACACACACAATTACACACACATGCCACTTTTACTTACACACAATTACACACACACACACACACACACACACACACACACACATGCGTCTTTCACTTACACACACGCCACTTTCACTTACACACAATTACACACACATTACTTTCACACACAATTACACAAACACACACATGCCACTTTTACTTACACACAATTACACACACATGCCTCTTTCACTTAAACACACAACTTTCCTTTAAAAAACACAGACACACACCTCACTTAAAAACATTCACACACATAAACACAGTGCTGCCAACATTTATTAAAGATACCCCCCTCCACACACACACACACACACACACACACACACACATACACATACACCACACGCATACACATACAATGTGCAGCAGCTGGAGGCAGGTGGTGCCAGTGCCTACCTGTTGCTATCCCCAGGACGGAGGAAGAGAGAGCTTCAGACGGCCAGCTCTGTTGGAAGTCCTGTGAGCAGCTGTGCGCTAGAGCTCCCCCTAGCTGTCAGCTGAGCTCTCGTCTCTGTGCTTAGATACGAGGAGGCAGCTGCTGCTGCTGCCGTGTTCACAGCTCCTCCGTCCACTCGCGGCGATGGATTGTCGGGTGGGAGGCAATGGAGAAGTGCCCCCTGCAGGTATGGAGCCCGGCGGCAGCCGACTCCATTGCCTCCCACAGTTCCGCCACTGGATATGAGGGAAATGTGCAATGTTGGTGGCTCCAAACTGTCAATTTTCAAACACAGCCTGTAGCATGGCAGTTAATAGCTGATTGGCTGATACTTTATCTCTCTCCACTTTATCACGCTTCAAGTCTTAGTACATCTCCCCGACTGAAGCATCAACATCTACTGGACATAGGGCCTAATTCAGTATGGATTGCAGTTGTGCGAAAAATCACACAACTACGACCTTTTACACTAGCATGCTTGGGGACGCCCAGCACAGGGCAATTCCGCCCTGCATGCCGGGCCCCCAACCCACCGCTAACACTCAGCATTGAAATGCTCGCATGTTAAGGGTAGCCTTCGAGAAGGCAGACGGCTACCCACCATATTTAGGCTCGCAGCGGCTGCGTGTTACATCACACAACCACTGCAGACTGCCCCGCAATCAGTCTGGACACACCTGCATTGTCCACCCACGCCCCCCCCCCCCCAACGCCGCCCCCAAAACGCTGCCCCAACCCGCCCCGCGAATGCCTCTGCCTGTCAATCAGGCAGAGGCGTTCACATATGTGTGATGCTGTCACATCTCACTGTGTGCTCATGCGCAGTGCGGCTTCTGCGTGAGCACACTTTATAAGGGGTTCGGCATATGAACACATCGTAGATGCATTCCATGCTGAATTAGGCCCATAATTGGTACTTCTTTACTACTGTCTTTTGGAGAATATTTCAGTAGTACTGTAATTATTAATTTTGCTATTTTTTTTTTTTACCCTCTAACATATCATGCAATATTAATTACATAGGGGGTCATTCCGAGTTGATCGTAGCTGTGCTAAATTTAGCACAGCTACGATCGTTAACTCAGATATGCGGGGGGACGGCCAGCACAGGGCTAGTCCACCCCACATTTCAGTGCCGGCCACCCCCGCACAAATGCAAAAGCATCGCACAGAGGCGATGCTTTTGTATTTGAGGAGTAACTCCCAGCCAGCGCAGCTCCTGCGGATGGCCGGGAGTTGCTCGTCGCTCCCGCTGCCCGCAGCGGCTGCGTGACACGTCACACAGCCGCTGCAGCCGACCCCCCAACGGTCCGACCACGCCTGCGTTGGTTGGACCGCTCCCCCTAAATGCACTACGGCGCCGGCGCATGCGCAGTTCCGACCCGATCGCTGCGCTGTGACAAACTGCAGCGAGCGATCGGGTCAGAATGACCCCCATAGAGAGGTGGAGAGGGGAGGAAAATATTTTTTAATCTTATAATTTCTCACCCTAAAATATCTATTGTGTTTGGAATTTGCACTCTCCTTCTGCAATGTGTAATGTAAGAATAACATGAATATTTATTATTGGAAACCATTTTCATTAATCTTGCCAGTGGGAGAAAGATGCTCAGGGAAAGTTGTTGATTATATTTCAAAGTTTGCAGAATTAACTTCAATCAAAGCTGATAAAACGTAACTGCAGTTGGCAGAGAAAGGCTTGTTTGACGTAGAGCTTTTGAAGTAGGTGGTAGGTGTGATTATACTGTTTAATAATAACACATTTTTGGAGATAACATTTCAGCACATGACATGAGAAACAAATATTGTACTACAAACACAAGCGATTACATGTTATCAGTAACACGGGGAGATATGATTATTGCTGTGAACAAAAGAATGTTTTTTTCTGTAATTAAAATCTAAGTTGTCCATTATGCTCTAAGGCCTCTTTTGTTTCAATGGTTTTACAGTGCAGTGTATAGTTTATTTTCCCATATTCTAGGTTTCCTCTTGATAGCGTTAGCAATCTGCTGTAAGTATCAACCTAACACCCAGTGCCAGGAAATACACATTCACAGCACAGGGTTTCCCAGCACCATAATGTGAAGAGGGGAATGGAGGCTAGCAGTAGGTCACATAATGGGGGAGGAGTATCAAGCTGTCTAAAGAGGACAAGAGGGGAATACGTCCATAGCATCAAATCACCATCTATAGTACCTATCTTTTTACAGAATGTTCTACATACATTACTGTATATCATTATCTATACACCTTCACGTGCTCTCTTTAGAAGGCTTAAAACATCTTCCCCATTGAGGATCTACCACAACACTAAGTACCATGTAAGGGTAGATGCTAGAATCAAGTGGGCTAAGGGACCTTTTCCGTAAGGGGGAGGAGCCACGACACTAGGGAGAGGAGCTACGCCAGCGGGATAGTTCCTCTACTATCCACGCCACCAACTATTACCTTTAGTAATCAGGTGGCAAGCGAAGCGGAGCGGAGCGAGCCACCGTGCCCGAAGCGTGGCGAGCGAAGCGAGCCCGCGAGGGTACTTTTCGGGTACCCTGTTCGCCCTTAGCTCCTCCCCCTGGTGACGTGTCTCCTCCCCTAGATACGTCAGAAGGTCCCTTCTCCCACTCCGAAATAGAATCAACCAACATGTAAGGGTCTTGTCAGAAGTGTCAATGGGGCTGGTGACACCCGGTGCTCACTCTATATCCTCCTCGTGCGTACGATAAGTAGGCGTGGCCTGGCATAAAGGGGAGTGGCTTAACAGTGAATCTCGATTACATCATTCCGGGGGCGTGCCTAGCATTCCTGGAGATGCTGGCCTGCCCCCGGAGATTAATACCTGCTGCACTGCCGGCTTCTCCTCAGTGACAGGAGCTGAGTGCTGCAGGAGAATGTCACACTACAGCACCCAGCTCCTGTCACTGCTCAGGAGATGACATTTGGGTGTCAATTCCTCCAAGGGTGAGACCTGGGCAGTGTCAGACTGGGGCATGAAAAGCCCACTGGGAAATGAAGCGGTAAGGGCCCATGCTTAGGGGTGTGGTCAGCTACCACAGAGGCTTGGCTAACCATTAGAGAGTGCATGGTCTGGGCCCATTGATAAATATTTATAGTAAATACTGCTAGTGCATGCATAATGTACAAGATTAATGCACTGTAGAAACAACACCATAGTCCTGTGCAGTATAATTCAACATATGTATAATGTATAACTCCAGTGCACAGTCTGAAACCTAATCCCTAGAGAAAGAGGTGAGGACCCAGGCAGTGGGGATCACTGGGGGTTTCCCCTGTGCCCCCGTGGGCCAGTCCAACCATGGACCTGGGTGTGGCTTGCACCCTAAGTGATGATGCTGGGTCACGTCAATATTACTAAGAAAGATGTCACACAAAAAAACTTATTTCTCCCCATTTTTTGTCTTTTAAATTTACAAAATGATTTTCTTTATTTGAAGGTTATTCTAAAAGTTGGATCATATTAAGTTCTGGTAGCAGCATAGAAGGCAATATAGAAGGCTTCAAATATTTAAGAGAGTTATAGGCCCTACACACTGGCAGATAAGACTCAAAGATATGAACGATCTCGTTCATTAATGAACGAGATACCGTTCATATCTTTCAGTGTGGAGGCACCAGTGATGAACGATGCGCGGCCCCGCGTTCGTTCATCGCTGGTGCCCTGTCGGCTGTGCATGCAGGTCAATATGGATGATCTCGTCCATATTTGCCTGCACTTCTATGGAGCCGTGTGACGGGGGAGTGAAGAAACTTCACTCCCCCCCGCCGCCGGGCCACCCGTCGGCCTTATCCGCCGTCGGGCAGCTGGGCGGCGGATCGCTTAATGTGTAGGGCCCTTTAGACTATGTCTTTATTAAATTTAAAGAATCATTCTTTTTTGCTCCCACCTCACCCATTATTCCTCAAAGTCCTTATACTCCACTCTTATTGTTCCATAATCCTCCCTCACAATCCTCCTCCACCCCAGTACACTTACCTTACTCTGCAAAAGTGGCGCATAAACCTAAAGTCCCTGCAGTAGATGCAACAGCTCACAGTCACTGATAGGCTGGGAATGCGTTGTGCAGTTGTGCAATGCCTGGAGAACACGGCATGTGCTAAAATAAAATACAAACATTGACATATCATTTACAGTACAATGAAAGTAGAGATGAAGTTTAATATTGTGCTCAAATAGAAACCACCTATTAAACATCTGCAAATATTATAAATAATCTATATTTATAGCTTTGTTTATTATATCTTTCATTTATAATAGTTACTGTATACACCGATATTTGTGTCAGGAAATGGGGGCCTTACAAAGTTATTCAATGTTGTCTTACACAAAATCTTTAGTGCTTGTTCTGAGATAATTTCATACTTGTCCAGTACTATAGTGTCAGTCATTTGTCCTTGTATATATTGTGCTCTTATCTCCCCTAGGTAGATAGCTGAAGCTTAGTATTTTCTGGACCATGTGAATGGTTAGTTTCCCAAGTGTTAGGTCATTGGTTTTGTTCTTTTATCAATGACACTTTAGTCCAATGATACTGTAGGCAACCGGATAAACTTCAAGGGCGGACCAAAAACATTTAAAGCAGCCGCATGTTACCCTAAATCTCAATAATAATAAAACAATACTTCTGTAAAAGAAAGAGAGACAGATATTGTAATAACATATTAGAAAGATTTTTAAATAAGTTCTAGTAACCAAACCTGATAAAGAAGAAGAATGGAGCTGGGAGCCACATATAGACGTGGGGACACCAGTTGTCCATTACTGTTGTAGTCTGTCTACATTCAAAATTGTATTTCTTTGTATCTTACATATCTTCACAAATGGCACTTTCATCTAATGGGCGATTCTCCGTGATGCATGGGACAGCTACACAAATTCAACATACTTCTCCAAAATTCCAAGATTTTAGTGGGTCTTAAGTTATAGGGTAAGGCATTGCTACAGATACCCCTTTTCCACCTAGAAGCACGGGTCGCAGCCGGGAGCCTGATACGTGTGCTACCCTGCTGCGGTCCGTGCTCAGCCCCGTTTCCCACTGCACTCACCAAACTGGCATATTGCCGGGTTGGTGACGCTGCTGGCGATCACATGATCTCCCAGCACCGCCCTACCATACGCTGTGAACGGGAGCCGTGTTGCATCGACACGGCTTCCGTTTATACTGCACAGCTTACCGGGTTGAACTCGTGTTCAACCCGGTAAGCTACCCGGGTAGGATTTCCGGATCACTTGATCCGGGTTTTTGCAGTGGGACCCTTTTCCACTAGCAAAAAACACGGGTAAATGCACGTCCCCGTGCATTTACCCGTGTTTTTTAAGCTATTGGAAAAGGGGTATAAGTAATTAAGTTTTCACATAACAACAATTTCTTAACAGACCAGTTTAAAAGGAAAAAAAATAATAATATGTGTGATGCACAGGATTTTATGTTCACTTTTTGGAGAGTCACCCTAATGTAACCAGGCTCGACATCAGCCCTTATTCAGTACATTACATCTACAGTACATATGGGATAAAGCCATCACAGTAGGTTGATGGTAACAGTTTTGGCAAACAAAATATTAACACAGCAATGTAGAAAGTTATGATCTCAACATTGTTAAAATGTCGAGATTCAACATGTTGACATTCTCAGAATGTTAACATTAGGGTCAGGCTGCAGAACGGGGGGATTAGGGTTAGGCTTTATGGGGAAGGGAAGTTAGGGTCAGGCACTAGAGGGAAGGTTAGGGGTAAGGATAGGGATTAGGGTTAGGGCAGGTATACTCTCCGGAATGCTATATCATCAGGTGACTCCGGCCGATCGGACAGTCACATGACTGCTGGGACCTGGAAAACACAAGCCGCTGCAGCCATCTGGAGAAGGTAAGTCACCACAGGGCCACCAGGGACAATATGTCGACATTCTAACATGTCAACATTTCATCAGTGTCTACATGATGAATGTTGACACAATCAGTGTTGACATTATGACTCTCGATATATTATACCACTCCCTCCATACACACAGATTTTGTTCAATAGAGCTGCGTATTACCGACCTACTGGTGCACCCGTCTGTGGGTATCTAGTTTCTGTTCCTACCCCTTGTGTATAGGTTGCATGATAAAATATATAATGCTAATTGATGGAAATTGAGTCTGCTAATTGGTCCTACTTCAAGGCTGCTGTGCGTTGATTCTTAGGGAACAGAAATAGGGCAACTACTGTACATGTCCATTGTGAATGAACTACTGGACAATCACAAGAATATGGGTTGTAAAATGTCACTTAAAATTCACTTTTTACATTCCTATCTAGAGATGTGTGCCGACCCTATGTTTTGGTTTTGGATCTGTATTAGGTTTGTGTTTTGGTTTCGCCAAAACTGCCCTCATCCCTTTTAGTTTTGGATCTACAGTGTATATTTTTCAAAAATGTATAAAAACAGCTGAAATGAAATTTGTTGTTCATACAGTATTAAACTAAAGACCTCAATAACATAAATTTCCAGACATGTCCACTCAGTTTTGACCACCTCAGAGTCACAATATTGTTTTCACCAAAACTGGGCAAAGACTGCATGAGCTGACTAGCTAAACTAAGCAACAGAACAGTGGCACAAACACGGCAGTTTAAAAGAATATAGCACATCTATGAAACATTGCGGCACAGCAATGGCAGGAAAGATGGCAGTTTAATAAAGTATATGACCTTCACGTTATTTTCTAACAAAGGTCAGCCATATACCATAACGCACAAACCTGTCCAGAAGGAATAACATTATGGCCAGGATTCCCTGTATAAGCTTCCTGGATGCTGATGTTAGAGACCGGGTATGGGGCACAGGAGATGAATGGAGATATCCAGGGAGAACTGGGCAAGTGACAGATGGGGGCACAGGTTGCAGCCTGAGCAGAGGGATCACAGTGGCAGCTGGAGCAGATGGGAAACAGGAGCAGTTGAAGCAGGGGGAACAGTGGCAGCAGAAGCAAGGGGCAGAGGTGGGACAAGGCGGAGGACAGTTGATCAGGTAACCAGCTGGGTCACAGAAGGAAGAAAAAGAAGGGGAGATAGGACATCTCTGAACTACCAAACCCCAATAAATGTGTCCGTTTAGATGAAGATTCTATGGATGGCAGTGAGGAAATGACAAAGCTGGAGGAGACTGCTCTCTTTAGCAACCAGGGGAGCGTTCCCTCCGGCACAGACGGGATCAAAAAAAGTGAGGTACCTAGTCAGATTGTGGTGGTAGGGGATTCAATCATCAGGAAGACAGAGAGGGCAATCTGCTACCGGGACCACGATCGCCGTACAGTCTGTTGTCTCTGGGGTGCTCGGGTACGGAACAATACGGACCTGGTAGAAGCTCCCTAATCTCCCTCTGCCTCCCTGGGTTACCTGTGCCAAGCGCTAACCCAGGGAGGCAGAGGGAGATTAGGGAGATTAGGGAGGTAAATGTGTGGCTTAGAAACAGGGGTAGGAAAGAGGGGTTTGTGTTCTTGGAATACTGGGCAGACTTCTCAGTCAGGCGCCATCTTTTTGTTGTGATGGATTGCACCTGAATGAGGAGGGGGCACCAGTGCTGGGGAGAAGGATGGTTAGAAGGTTGTAAGAGATTTGAAACTAGGTGCCTGGGGGGAGGGTGTAGCTAGAAACTATGGGTCAAGCAGTGAGAACAGTAAGTATGGAGGTAGTAAGCTGAATGTGGGTGGAGAAGAGGGAAGGAAAGAGCAGCCGGTAAGGGTATTACTAAGGGTTTTACCAAGGGCGTTACCAAAACACAAATTAACGATGAATATGGATCGCCAATAATGCATATAGGAAATGAGGTTCCCAGCAGCAGAGGGAATAATTATCTTAATTGTATGTATGTAAATGCTAGAAGCCTTGCAGGGAAAAAGGGGGAACTTGAAGTCCTTGCAGCAAACAAACAGTACGATATTATAGGTATCACTGAAACTTGGTGGGACGAAATTCATGATTGGACAGTTAATCTGGAGGGTTATGCGCTATTCAGGAGAGACAGATTAAATAAACTGGGAGGAGGGGTTTGTCTTTATGTAAAACCTTTTTTAAAACCTGATATAAGGGAAGACATTCACGATGGGACAGTAAATAGTGTGGAGTCTTTATTGGTAGAAATTGCATGCGGGGGAAAGGGAAATAAAAAGATACTTGAAAAAGGGACCTGAAGTGTCCCGAAACGCGTCAGTGAGTCATCCAGTACTGTGGACCAGTTGAGGACGCTTGGACCTGTTGGGAGCTCTACTTCTGGGAAACAGCCACTCGGAGCCAGATGCAGGGTATTTCCCGGGAGTGCCTTGCACCAACTACACCTGCGACTCCGATTCTAACATTGGTAGGACTAATTCCATTTTTTGGCTTTCCATCTGGCCCATACCAACTGTGTTGATTTTATGTGGTTTTAAACGTGTAACTCTGTATCAGTATTGTGCAATAAATCTGTAAAAAAATTTACGTTGACCACCCGTCTTTTCAGACACTCACATCACTTATTGCCACACTCACCCCCAGAATAAAAGTGGTGGGGTCATGGATGCAGGACCAGCGCCAATAGGAGAAATCCCCCCCACATTTTCTTGCTTTGCATTAGGGAGCTCTATAGGGGAGCTCCAGATTTTCTCCTGGGCAGTTTAAGGTTTCTTTGCACAGCTATTTCATCTCACCTTCTACACAAGTACAATGCAATCTTAGACCTGGTACTAACAAACAATAGGGAATTGAGATCAAATTTTATAGTAGGGGAGCCCATGGGAAAGAGACCACAATATGGTCACATTCAATATCGGTTTTCATAAACAGTCCTATATATGCTCAACAAAGACTCTTAACTTTAGCAAAACCAACTTTGACAGGATGAGGGAATATTTAAGGGACATTGACTGGGAAATTTTGTTTCAAGGCAAGAATACTACAGAGAAATGGGATGTACTAAAACATTGCTCACTAGTTATCAGGGCCGTAACTAGGTGTGGGAAGACGGTGCGTTTCTCACAGCGCACTTGTCCTGTGGGCGCACCGTCTGCATCCGCCACTGTTGACCAGCTGTTATGTGAAGAGAGATGCAGCGCTGGGGAGGCAGAGCTAGTGAGTCTTACGTTTGTGTTTTAACTTTTCAGTGCTCCCTCTTGCTGTGCCAGCGCTGCAGACATGACAAGCAGCACTGGGCAGGTTCCCTTGTGTTCTCTCACCTCCTCTCCACAGCAGCGGCGCCGGCTCCAATACTCACTTCTACAGTCACCGGGCGAGCCGCACAGCAAGAGGGAGCACTGAAAAGTTAAAACACAAACGTAAGACTCCCTGACTCTGCCTCCCCAGTGTGTCCTGATCACTGCTGGACACAGTGATCGGGCAGACCGTGGCATTCCCCCTAGCACTATAGAGACTGCAACCAGGGCCAGCATGGAGAGGTGCCTTCCCCGCTTCAACCTCAGACTCTGGAGTGTGCACCGGAGCCTGGAGAACGCAGACTGCGTTGGGGGGTGGGGGTTGGAGGGCTGGGAGATTACTTATATGAAGGCCCGGGAATCCCTTCATCAAACACAGCCAGCTGGATCTGCATGTCGCGCTGCAACACACGGATGTAATGTGTGTCAGGGGTTTTACCTGGCGTCATGTGTAAAATGGGACTCTGCCTGCCGTAATGTGTAAAAGGGGGTTCTACCTGGTGTAATGTGTGTTAGTGGCAATACTGTGCAGCGTAATTTGAATAATGGAGACTACTGTGCAGTGTTATATGAATTGGTATTATTTTGTGAACAAGTCACTTTCCCAAGAAGCCATGCCCCTATATTTTTGTTACACGCCGAAACCATGTTTTGAATATGGGGGGGCAATGCTGTTTTTTGCACACAGCGCTAAAATGTCTAGTTACGGCACTGCTAGTCATACTCACAAGTTCATTCCCATGACCAGTAAATGAAAGAGTAATAATTCCAAACCAATGTTGCTTAACAAAAAGATTAAGGAAATAATTGGCAGAAAGCAGAGAGCATTCAAAAAGTATAAATCGGACGGGAAGGTAGAGTCATTCCAGTACTATAAGAACTGTAACAAAAATATGCAAAAAAAGAATCAGAGCGTCTAAAATAGAAACGGAAATTAAAACAAAATATGCACACCATATATAGCTTACTTACTATGTGATAAAGACACATTGGGCCTAATTCTGAGTTGATCGCAGCAGCAATTTTGTTAGCAGTTGGGCAAAACCATGGGGGTAATTCCAAGTTGATCACAGCAGGAATTTTGTTAGTAGTTGGGCAAAAGCATGGGGGTAATTCCAAGTTGATCGCAGCAGGAATTTTGTTAGCAGTTGGGCAAAACCATGGGGGTAATTCCAAGTTGATCGCAGCAGGAATTTTGTTAGCAGTTGGGCAAAACCATGTGCACTGCAGGGGAGGCAGATATAACATGTGCAGAAAGAGTTAGATTTGGGTGGGTTATTTTATTTCTGTGCAGGGTAAATACTGGCTGCTTTATTTTTACACTGCAAATTAGATTGCAGATTGAACATACCACACCCAAATCTTACTCTCTCTGCACATGTTAAATCTGCCTCCCCTGCAGTGCACAAGGTTTTGCCCAACTGCTAACAAAATTCCTGCTGCGATCAACTTGGAATTACCCCCATTGATAAGTACTTATAACGAACAATGGGGGTAATTCTGAGTTGATCGCAGCAGGAATTTTATTAGCAGTTGGGCAAAACCATGTGCAAGGCAGGGGAGGCAGATATAACATGTGCAGAGAGAGTTAGATTTGGGTGGGTTATTTTGTTTCTGTGCAGTGTAAATACTATCTGCTTTATTTTTACATTGCCATTTAGATTGCAGATTGAACACACCACACCCAAATCTAACTCTCTCTGCACATATTATATCTGCCCCCCCTGCAGTGCACATGGTTTTGCCCAACTGCTAACAAAAATCCTGCTGCGATCAACTCAGAATTACCCCCTTAGGGCCTAATTCAGACCTGATCGTAGATGTGCTAAATTAGCACATCTTCGATCAGCTTTCCTGACATGCGAGGGGACGCCCTGCACAGGGCTAGTCCGCCCCCGCCTCTCAGGCCCTACCCCTCCGCACAAGTATAAAAGCATTGCACAGCGGCGATGCTTTTGCACTTGAAGAGTAGCTCCCAGCCAGCGCAGCTAATGCGCGCTGACAGGGAGCTACTCGTCGCTGTTCGGGTCACAGCGGCTGCTTGTGATGTCACACAGCTGCCGCGGCCAGTCCCCCTCACAGTCTGGGCACCTAAAACGGTGTCCAAACACCGCCGACCCGCCCCCTCCCGCCCAGCGACCGCCCCTGTCAATCAGGCAGAGGCGATCGCAGTGCTGAGACAGCCGTCGGCTGTCTGGCATGCGCTGGCACACTGCGCTGCCGGCGCATGCACAGTTCAGACCTGATCGGCTGCTGTGCGAAAACGCACAGCAGCGATCAGGTCTGAATTAGGTCCAATGACCTCTCCCTGTCTTTCCCTCATTATCGTGCACATCTTTTCCTATTCAGAAACAGGAATCATGCAATACGGCCGTCCAGAAGATATTACATGCAACCCGCGGGCATACACGCTGCCCGTTATGCATGATATGTCATTCCGATTTGGCCGCAAATGACATATTGTGCCTATATCGGCCAGGTCTGTAGCCACCCTTACAGGCTGTGCTTTAAAAATGACTGTTAGGTGCTGATTGGGTGGTAGTTTATCCCTCTCCACTTTATCACTTACCAAGGCTACCTTCATTTTACAGAAAATATAATGTTTTTCCTGAGTTGTGATTGGTTCTGGAAAAAAACAAATCTATTTCAAAATTGACCAAGAAGTCCACACACAGGAAGCTACTGATCTGCAGATATATCTATGGAAGGATGTGGCAGTGTGCTGTGCATACACACTGCCCGATCCATCGGGGACTGACGTCATGAACTGGGCGGGTGTGTACACATGCCCGCCCAGTTCAGCTGTCAATCACCGCCGGCTGCCGCAGCATGTGTACGGACGGCCGGTTGGTCGCCCGTACACACACAGCGAAGCACCAATATATCGGTAGATATATTGGCCGTCGGCTGTGCTGCGGGGCCAACATGATATGTCTGTGAACGACGGAGTTCACAGACATATCGCCCGTACACAGTGGCCGACGGACCCGTGATTGAACGTCCGATATATCGGCCAGTGTGTGCCTACCTTAAGGAGTGCCTGGACCCAGAAATGCCTGCTAAGCAATTGGGTTTGATCCATTGCCCAGTCTGAATTGTGAGACATTACATTTTCAGTGAGAGGAGTGTGTAGTGGATGTTATAATGGTAAGGTGGCACTGTAATGTGGCACAATATTAACTGGAACCCACTGTAACGGGCACCATATGAACTGGAGGGCACTATAATGTGTCATAATCTGATCTGCTGGTTTGATGGTTAGCATTACTGCCTCGCAGTACTGAGGTCATGGGTTCGATTCCCACCATGGCACTACCTGTGCGGAGTTTGTATATTCTCTCCGCACTTGCGTGGGTTTCCTCCGGGTACTCCGATTTCATCCCACAATCCAAAAATATACAGGTAGGTTAATTGGATCCCAACACAAATTAACCCTAGTATGAAAGTGTTCTTTTGTACATGTGGTAGGGAATATAGATTGTAAGCTCCACTGGGGCAGGGACCGATGTGAATGGGCAAATATTCTCTGTAAAGCGCTGCGGAATATGTGTGCACTATATAAATAACTGGTAATAAATAAATAAATAATCTGCTCAGATGTGGAGGGCACTATAATGTTACATACGGTACTGATATGTGAGGTACTATAATGTGGCATACTATGAACTAGGTCACTGTAACATGGCATAATTTGAACTGGAGGGCAAGGGGCACTGTATTTTCGCATAATATGAACTGGGGACACTGTATGTCATAATGTGAATTGGGGGTACTGTGTTACACAATGTGTGCTGGCAGCCCTATAATGTGACATCATGTAAACTAGGGATCTACGATGCTTCATAAAATAAGCAAGGCACTACTATGCTTCAGAAAATGTACTAGTGCACTATTATGGTGCATAAAACTATTAACTTCTGTGGAGAGGTGTCTCTTAACAAGCATTGGGACAGGGGTCCCATAAATATGTTCCTATGGGGCCCACAAAGTTCTGGTTACTCCCCACAGGAGCAAACGCAGGATTTCTATTAGGGGGTTTCCAAATGCCATCCACAATCTCCTGAAACCTTCCAGGCAGCCAGAAACCCCACCTGCATTTGCCTATGTCACAAGCCTCTTCCCGGTTCTACAGTCTCACTCCACAAAATGGAATCTTGTTTCTGTGCCGCCCTGCAAAGTGAGACTGTCTGGTTGCAGCTACTCAGTACTTATCTAGGAGCTCCACCACTCTGTCCAACTCCTTCGTTCTGCCTGAGGAAAACTACTACTTCCCTGCGAAAGAAACTGTGGAATCCTAAGTGCCCTGGCAGAAACCTAGATGCAGAAGACAAACTGCGGTGCAGGACATGTATGCACCATTGTGCTTTTCCATTGCTTGGTGGAGGGTTTGCACTTTATAAACCCCCTCCATAATTTTGATCGCCCAGCAGTTACAGTTGTCTGACAGATGTCTACAGTTGCTGAGTCAATGCCTTTGATGCTATAAGAACTATAGCCCTCATTCCGAGTTGTTCGCTCGCAAGCTGCTTTTAGCAGCATTGCACACGCTAAGCCGCCGCCTACTGGGAGTGAATCTTAGCTTATCAAAATTGCGAACGAAAGATTCGCAATATTGCAAAAAAGACTTCTCTGTGCAGTTTCTGAGTAGCTCGAGACTTACTCTTCCAGTGCGATCAGTTCAGTGCTTGTTGTTCCTGGTTTGACGTCACAAACACACCCAGCGTTCGCCCAGACACTCCTCCGTTTCTCCGGCCACTCCCGCGTTTTTCTCAGAAACGGTAGCGTTTTTTCACACACACCCATAAAACGGCCAGTTTCCGCCCAGAAACACCCACTTCCTGTCAATCACATTACGATCACCAGAACGAAGAAAAAACCTCGTAATGCCGTGAGTAAAATACCTAACTGCATAGCAAATTTACTTGGCGCAATCGCACTGCGGACATTGCGCATGTGCATTAGCGACTAATCGCTCCGTTGCGAGAAAAAAATAACGAGCGAACAACTCGGAATGACCACCTATACAGTATTTATTTTGCCATAATGATGGAATAGCTCTATGCCTCCTTACAATAAAATATTAGGATACAATTAGTAAGGCTAATATACATTTACATGACTTAAAACGCTATTCACCCCACATCACCAAACAGTATGCAAAATGGCGTTCTGCAAAAAGGATGTCATTTACGCCTTTCACTTATTTCCTGTTTCAGGCCATTTGTGTTATATATGAGTTTAGTTCAACATTTGGTGCATTTTAAAAGTGGCAGGTGGAGATTACGTGAGGCAGATGTTCCACTATTTGGAGTGTAAGTGATAGTACTGCATGTTATCCCATAAACAGCCTCGGGTAAAAAAGACTGCTCGAGTTCCCGACACATATGTAACTGTTGCCAGTAGGTTGGATTCCATCTGCCCATCTGCCTCACAAGCTAGCAAAGCATGGAGAGAAGATCACTCTACCAATGGCAGAGAAACTGTGCAATCTGTTCCAGACTCCAGTCATAAAGATTTCACAAAGGTCATATCATTAAGACTTTTATTCTAATTCTGCTGATGAGATCTTTATATGTTCTGAAACTCACTGATTTTTTACCAAATGTATTTTATGCTGCATATCTATCTATCTATCTATCTATCTATCTATCTATCTATCTATCTATCTATCTATCTATCTATCTATCTATCTATCTATCTATCTATCACAATAATATACTGTACTGGTGTTTTTTGCTGATATCTTCCAACTTGTATTCAGATAAGCCATACCTTTATATACAAATTGTATGTGTAATTCCATTGCTGATTTGGTAATTGCTTTTATCTAATTAGAATTACACTATTAGTCGCGGTTTTACCGTGTGGCTAAGGTTAGGGGTTTAACACCCAGAGCTATTCAATTAGTAGGCAGTTTCCCCGTGCGGTAATACCGCAGGTAATACGCATTAACCCATAGTTTCCGGGTAAAGTGCCAGAGGGTGCTTTTAACGTACATTTTATCTGGCCCCTTCAGGTAAACCCAGCAGCTAACTGAATCTGCCCCTATTGTACTGTATGCCTGTTTTAATTCTCTTGAGCCTTATTGAAAAATAATTGTTTAATAGAGGATCATCTAAGGAGTCAATCTGAGATATCAGGTAATCATTCTTTTACATTAGTACGGGGCTACTTTATTTGAGTTCTTGCACTTTGGTGATTACCATACTTTATTGCACTAGGAGGTGCCCTTGTGTTCTGTATTTTTACACACATGCACATATATATATATATATATACTGTATATCAGTGGTCGAAGTGGGGCGGTATGGTATACCGCCACTTCTTCCACTGACCCGGAAATGAGCCCAGAAAGTGCAGCAGGAGGCGTGGGAAGTGGCCATCCTGCTGCACATGGTGCTCCCCGTCCCTGCGCGGCGGCCGGCGGCTATGTAGACGCTGTATTAGCTCACAGCCGCTCACCGCTGCCAGCCGCCCGCGCACGCCGCTCACCATCCGCCCGCTGCTCCCGCTCACCAGCCGGCCGCCGGCCCCGCTCACCAGCCGGCCGCCGGCCCCGCTCACCAGCCGGCCGCCGGCCCCGCTCAACAGCCGGCCGCCGGCCCCGCTCACCATCCGCCCGGCGCCAAGTCACTGCTGCCAGCATCAAATAAGGTAATATTCCCCTGCTGTCACCTCTCTCCCTGCTGTTCCTGTCCTCACTGTCCCTGTCGTCACCCTCCCTGTCGTCACAGTCGTCACCCTCCCTGTCGTCACAGTCGTCACTCTCCCTGTCGTCACTGTAGTCACTCTCCCTGTCGTCACTGTAGTCACTCTCCCTGTCGTCGCTGTCGTCACTCTCCCTGTCGTCACTCTCCCTGCCGTCACTCTCCCTGTCGTCACTCGCCCTGTCGTCACTCGCCCTGTCGTTACTCTCCCTCTGTCGTCACTCTCTCCCTGTCGTCACTGTTATCACTCTCTCCCTGTCGTCACTCTCTCCCCCGTCTCTCTCTCTGTCGTCACTGTCTCTCTCTGTCGTCACTGTCTCTGTCGTCACTCTCTCCCTGTCATCACTCTCCCTGTCGTCACTGTCGTCACTCTCTCCCTGTCGTCAATGTCGTCACTCTCTCCGTCGTCACTCTCTTCCTGTCGTCACTCTCCCTGTCGTCACTCTCGTCACTCTCCCTGTCGTCACTGTCGTCACTCTCCCTCTGGTCACTCTCCCTCTGTCGTCACTCTCCCTGTCGTCACTCTCTCTCCCCCTGCCTCTCTCCCTGTCGTCACTGTCTCTCCCTGTCGTCACTGTCTCTGTCGTCACTCTATCGCTGTCGTCACTCTATCGCTGTTGTCACTCTATCGCTGTCGTCACTCTATCGCTGTCATCTCTCTCTCCCTGTCGTCACTGTTGTCTCTCTCTCCCTGCCGTCGCTGTCGTCTCTCTCTCCCTGTCGTCGCTGTCGTCTCTCTCTCCCTGTCGTCGCTGTCGTCTCTCTCTCCCTGTCGTCGCTGTCGTCTCTCTCTCCCTGTCGTCGCTGTCGTCTCTCTCTCCCTGTCGTCGCTGTCGTCTCTCTCTCCCTGTCGTCGCTGTCGTCTCTCTCTCCCTGTCGTCGCTGTCGTCTCTCTCTCCCTGTCGTCGCTGTCGTCTCTCTCTCCCTGTCGTCTCTCTCTCCCTGTCGTCACTGTCGTCTCTCTTTCCCTGTCGTCACTGTCGTCACTCTCTCCCTGTCGTCACTCTCTCTCCCTGTCGTCTCTCTCCTTGTCGTCTCTCTCTCTCCCTGTCGTTACTGTCGTCACTCTCTCCCTGTCATCACTCTCTCTCCCTGTCGTCTCTCTCCTTGTCGTCTCTCTCTCCCTGTCGTTACTGTCGTTTCTCACTCCCTGTTGTCACTGTCGTCTCTCTCTCACTGTCGTCTCTCTCTCACAGTCGTCTCTCTCTCACTGTCGTCTCTCTCTCACTGTCGTCTCTCTCTCACTGTCGTCTCTCTCTCACTGTCGTCTCTCTCCCTGTCGTCACTCTCTCCCTGTCGTCACTCTCTCCCTGTCGCCACTGTCGTCTCTCTCTCCCCGTCTCTCTCTCTCTCCCCGTCACTCTCTCTCTCTGTCGTCACTCTCGTCACTCACTGTCGTCACTCACTGTCGTCACTCTCTCCCCCCCTGTCGTCACTCTCCCTGTCGTCACTCTCGTCACTCTCCCTGTTGTCCCTATCGTCACTCTCTCCCTGTCGTCACTCTCTCCCCCTGTTTCTCCCCCTGTCGTCACTCTCCCTGTCTCTATCCCTGTCGTCACTGTCTCTCTCTCCCTGTCGTCACTGTCTCTCTCTCTCTGTCGTCACTGTCTCTCTCTCCCTGTCGTCACTGTCTCTCTCCCCTGTGCTACAATGTGAATTTTGGCTCATTCAGTGTGCTACAGTGTGAATTTCGGCTCATTCAGTGTGCTACAATGTGAATTTCGGCTCATTCAGTGTGCTACAATGTGAATTTCGGCTCATTCAGTGTGCTACAATGTGAATTTCGGCTCATTCAGTGTGCTACAATGTGAATTTCGGCTCATTCAGTGTGCTACAAGGTGAATTTCGGCTCATTCAGTGTGCTACAATGTGAATTTCGGCTCATTCAGTGTGCTACAAGGTGAATTTCGGCTCATTCAGTGTGCTACAATGTGAATTTCGGCTCATTCAGTGTGCTACAATGTGAATTTCGACTCATTCAGTGTGCTACAATGTGTATTTCGGCTCATTCAGTGTGCTACAATGTGAATTTCGGCTTATTCAGTGTGCTACAAGGTGAATTTCGGCTCATTCAGTGTGCTATAATGTGAAAGGGGCACCAGTACTAGATAGTATAAAGGGTTCTACTACATGCCCCCTATTGGGTGACCACGCCCCCCTTTTCTGGAGTTTTGCATATTGCATACCCCCACTTCAAAATTTCCACTTCGACCACTGCTGTATATACTAGCGGAATACCCGTGCTTTGCTACGGAATTTAAAGAATAATGCCAATCTTTGTCAGGCCGCACCTCTGGGCTTCCCCGGATTGATTCTGTCAAAATGCTGGTGCTGAGGAGAATAATCCGCTTCCTCCTCTGCCCCGTCCTGCCTCTGATCCTGCCCTGCTCAGTGCTGTAAATTCTGGGACGACAGGCCAAGCTCCGCCCCTTGTATGTTACATATGTTAGGTTTGCAGGCTGACTCTAAGTCAAAGGGCCCTAGGTCTCATTGCTTAGCTTTGACACTAAAGTATGCCTCTGTCCACATCCATGTGTGCTTTTGCCCTAACGATGTGTGCCTCTGCCCCTACCCGTATGTGCCTCTATCCTTACCTGTAGGTTCCTCTGCTCCTACCCGTATGCCTATGCCCCTACCCGTATGTGCCTCTGCCCCTACCCGTATGTGCCTCTATCCTTACCTGTAGGTTCCTCTGCTCCTACCCATATGCCTATGCCCCTACCCGTATGTGCCTCTATCCTTACCTGTGGGTGCCTCTGCCCTTACCTATGTGTCTCTGCACCTACGCATGGGTGCTTGTGCCCTTACCCGTGGGTGCCTCTATCCTTATCTGTGGGTACCTCTGCCCATACCCATGTGTGCCTCTGCCCCTACCCATGGGTGCCTCTGCCCCTACTGGTGTGTGCCTCTATCCTTACCTGTGAGTGCCTCTGTCCCTACTCATGTGTGCCTCTGCCACTACCCGTGGGTGCCTCTGCCCCTACCTGTGTGTCTCTGCCCCTACCCATGGGTGCCTCTGCCCTTACCCATGGGTGCCTCTGCCCCTACCCATGTGTGTCTCTGTGTAAATTGCTCCAGGCATTCTAGACTTAAGCTGAAAACTATGGATTTTTACATGTTACCCCCTTCCCACCCAACCACCCACCCCTTAGGGGTGCTAGGGGTGTGTTACCCCCACAGTATTTTTTTCCAGATTGTAATTCATATATGTACCAAGTTTGGTGTAAGTTGCTCCAGGCATTCCAGAATTATGCCTGAAAACTATGGATTTTTACATGTCATCCACTACCGACCCCCACCCCTAGTGGTGCTAGGAGTGTCTTACCCCCACAGTATTTTTTGCCAGATTGTAAGGCATATGTGTACCAAGTTTGGTGTAAATTGCTCAAGGAATTCTGGAGATATGCTGGAACATACATACACACATACACACATACACACATAGATCTATATATATATATATATATATATTGGGCAATAAGGATGGTGTAATGGTTAGCATTACTCCATCACAATACTGAGGTCATGGGCTTGATTCCCACCATGGCTCTAACTGTGTGGAGTTTATATATTCTGCCCGTACTTGCGTGGGCTTCGTCCAGGTACTCCGGTTTCTTCCCACAATCCAAAAACATACTGGTAGGTTAATTAGCTTCTGACAAACTTAGCCCTAGTGTGAATGTGTGTGTGTACATGTGATAGGGAATATAGATTGTAAGCTCCACTGGGGCAGGGACTGATGTGATTGGCCAAATATTCTCTGTACAGCGCTGCGGAAAATGTGTGCTATATAAATAACTGTTAATAAATTAGGGGTGTGCACCGGCCACTTTTTGTGTTTTGTGTTTTGGATCTGGATCTTTCTTCGCGTTTTGGATCTGGATTGGTTTTGCCAAAACCACCCTTGCAGGTTTTGGTTTTGGTTATGGATCTGTATTTATTTATTTTTTTAAACATAAAAACAGCTAAAATCACAGAATTAGTTTTTCTATTGTTCCTATGCTATTATTAACTTCAATAACATTCATTACCACTCATTTCCAGTCTATTCTGAACACCTCACACCTCACAATATTGTTTTTAGGCCAAAAGGTTGCACCGAGGTAGCTGAATGACTATGCTAAGCAACACAATTGGACGGCATAAACACCTGGCCCATCTAGGAGTGGCACTGCAGTGGCAGACAGGATGGCAGTTTGAAAAACTAGGCCACAAAGAGTACATAATGCAAAGAAAAAATAGAGATGCAAGATGGAATTTTCCTTGGGCCCTCCCACCCACTCTTATGTTGTATATACAGGACACGCACACTTTAACAAACCAATTATTTCAGCGCCAGGGTCTGCCACATGACTGTGGCTGAAATGATCGGTTCCTTTGGGCCCCCACAAAACAAGCTGGCAATTAATTTGTCCCTGCACAAACTGACTCTACAGAGGCAAGATGTCGTCCTCATCCTCATCGACCGATTCCTCACCCCCTTCAGTGTTGTGTACCTCCTCATCCTCACAGAGTATTAATTCGTCCCCGCTGGAATCCACCACCACAGGTCCCAATGTACTATCTGAAGGCTGGTCTTCCCGGAGAATTGATAATTCATTATGATTAACATCATCTTCTCCACATTGTGTGGATGCAACCTCCTACGCTTATTGCTGACAAGCTTACCGGCTGCACTAAAAACTCTTTCGGTGTACACACTGGAAGTGTGTGTGTGTGTGTGTGTGTGTGTGTGGGGGGAATCAGGGTAAAATAGAGCCAGTTTGTACTGGGGCATCCAAATTGCTTCTTTTTTCTGCCAGTACAGGTATGGACTGTCTGACATATCTACTTGGATACTGTCACTGATGTAATCCTCCACCATTCTTTCAATGGTGATAGCATCATATGCAGTGACAGTAGCCATGTCAGAAATTGTTGCAGGTCCTTCAGTCTGGAACAGATGTCCAAAGTTGGTATTGCCTGCCCTGCATCACGTGTCTGAACTAACTTCACGTGTGGCAAGTTCGAAGGATTGGAGAACTTTGCACAACACGGAAATCAATCTCCACTGTGCTTGATTCAGGTGCATACCCCCTCCTTTGCCTATGTCATAGGTGGATGTATAGGCTTGAATGGCCTTTTGCTGCTCCTCCATCCTCTGAAGCATATAGGGGGTTGAGTTCCACCACGTTACAACCTCTTGCTTCAGGTGATGGCAGGGTGTTTGCTGGTGCTTCAGTCTTCGGCATGCAGTCGCTGAATGGTGAAAGTGTCCTGTAATTTTTCAAAACACCGAAAGTGTCTACAGCATGGCCCTTTCGTTTCTCAAAAAATGCTGCACCACCAAATTTATTATGTGAGCAAAACATGGGACATGCTGGAATTTGCCCTGATTTAATTCCCGCACAATATTGGTGGCGTTGTCTGATATCACAAATCCCCAGGAGAGTCTAAGTGGGGTAAGCCATTGGGCAATGATTTCCCTCAGTTTCTCTAAGAGGTTGTTGGCGGTGTGCCTTCTACTGAAACTGGTGATACACAGCGTTGACTACCTTGGAACGAGCTGGCGTTTCTGAGATGCTGCTACTAGTGCCACTGCTGTTGTTGCTGCGCAAGGCGATACATCTACCCAGTGGGCTGTCACAGTCATATAGGGGTCAATTTACTAAGCCTTGGACAGAGATAAAATGGATGTAGATAAAGTACCAGCCAATCACCTACTTACTGACATTTTTCAAACACAGCCTGTAACATGGCCGCCGATTTTATCTCCATCCAAGGCTTAGTAAATAGACCCCATAATCCTTAGTCTGCCCTGTTTCACTTGTCCACATGTCCGTGGTTAAGTGGACACTGGGTACAACTGCATTTTTTAGGACACTGAGGACACTTTTTCTGATGTCTCTGTACAATCTCGGTATCGCCTGCCTAGTGAAGTGGAATCTAGATGGGATTTGGTGCCGGGGACACACTACCTCCATCAATTGTCCAAATCCCACTGCACTAATGGTGGATACCGGATGCATGTGTAACACCAACATAGCCAAATTGTCAAGGCCTTGGTTATCTGCTTTGCAACAGGATGACTGCTGTCGTACTTCATCTTCCTAGCAAAGGACTTTTTGACAGTCAGTTGCTTAGTGAAAGAAGTAGTGGTATTCCAACTTCCTCTCCGGGATGATGAACGACTCCCAGCAGCAACAGCAGCAGTGGCAGCGGTAGGTGGAGCAATGCAGGATGCTCTGGAGGAATCCCGGATAGGAGTCAGTCATGCCAGTGACATGACCTGCAGGATTACTTCCGATCCTGATTGAGGAGGAAATTGACGAGGAAGGAGTTGCTGGTGTGGTTTGCAGGTGCTTGGATACAACAGAACAAAGGGGTTTAGGGGTCCTTGGACTGCTTACGGTCTTAGCCACAGTTTCTGAACTTGACAGTGACTTTTTATGAACGTGCTGCAGGTGACGTATAAGGTCGGTTGGTTAACGTCCTTACCCCTACTTATTACACCTTTACATAAGGTACATTGGCCCTCATTCCGAGTTGTTCACTCGCTAGCTGCTTTTAGCAGCATTGCACATGCTAGGCCGCCGCCCTCTGGGAGTGTATCTTAGCTTAGCAGAATAGCAAACAAAAGATTAGCAGAACTGTTAATAAATAATTCTTTGCAGTTTCTGAGTAGCTCCAGACCTACTCACAGATTGCGATCAGCTCAGTCCGTTTAGTTCCTGGTTTGACGTCACAAACACGCCCTGCATTCGGCCAGCCACTCACCCATTTCTCCAGACACTCCAGCGTTTTTTCCATGACATGCCTGCCAGAAAACGCTCAGTTACCACCCTGAAACGCCCCTTTCCTGTCAATCATTCACCGATCAGCAGTGCGACTGAAAAGCGCCGCAGGATCCACAGCAAAACTGCTAAGTTTTTAGTTAAATAACTAAGCGCATGCGCCCTGCGTTCCTTGCGCATGCGCAATTAGCAACAAATCTCAGCATAGCGAAAATCGGCAACGAGCGAACAACTCGGAATGACCACCATATTGCAAGACAGTAGTTGTCCGGATTTGGATAGAAATAATTCCAGACCGAAGAGGTGGATTTTTTGGTCTTCTGTCCAGGCACGACGATGGATTTATTCATCCCACGGACATCAACTCTCCCCCAGTTCCTGGTTTAAACAAACCACATCACCATCAGAATCCCTCTTGTCAACTTCCTCCTCAGTGCCAGCTACACCCATATCCTGATCCTGGTGGAATTCAACAGTGACATCTTCAATTTAAATATCAGAAACTGAACTGTGGGTGCTCCTTACAGCACTTGTAGAGGGCATGCAAATGGTGGAAGGAGCCACCTCTTCCCGTCCAGTGTGGGGAAGGTCAGGCATCGCAACCGCCGACACACTTGGACTCTCCTTGGGGATTTGTGATACCATCTTTGAACGCACAGTTCTTTGCTGTGCTTTTGCCAGCTAAACTCTTATCATTTTTCATGTGAAGCTGAACCACTAGTCATGAACATAGGCCAGGGCCTTAGCCATTCCTTGCAACTCCGTGTCATAAATGGCATATTGGCAAGTTTACGTTTTTCCTCAGACCATTTACATTTCTTTTTTTTGGGTCATTTTACTGAACTTTTGCTTTTTGGATTTTACATGCCCTCTACTAAGACATTGGGCATCGGCATTTCATCGTCTATGTCATGACTAGTGGCAGCAGCTTCAGCACTAGGAGGTAGTGGTTCTTGATCTTTCCCTATTTTATCCTCCAAATTTTTGTTCTCTATTATTTTTCTGGAGTTATATAACAATATGTGGTACGGGAGAGCATACCCCTAAACCGCACGCACGCACACACACACACACACACACACACACACACACACACACACGCACACGCACGCACGCACACACGCACATAGCAAGGCCTGTAAAAATAATCTGGATAATAACCCTTTTATTTGGATTTATTATAATAATATGCAGGACAGGAGAGTGTACCCCTACACCATACAGGGCAAACTCTGTAAAGATTATTTGGATTAAAAATGAATAACCCCTTTATTTGGAGTAAATAATATACAGCACAGGACAGCACCTCTGGACTTATAGGGCAGTACCGCTGGATTTATACGGCAGTACCGCTGGACTTATACGACTGTACTGATGGACTTATACGGCTGTACCGCTGGACTTATACAGCTGTACCGCTGGACTTATATGGCTGTACCACTGGACTTATATGGCAGCACCACTGGAATGGACTTATACTGCAGCACCACTGGACTTATGGCAGCATAGGACACCACCACTGGACTGATGCAGCACAAGTCACCACCACTGGACTGATGCAGCACAAGATACCACCACTGGACTGGACTTATACAGCAGCACCACTGGACTTATGGCAGCACAGGACACCACCACTGTGACTAGACTGATGCAGCACAAGACACCACCACTGGACTGATGCAGCACAAGACACCACCACTCCGACTGGACTGATACAGCACAAGACACCACCACTGGAATGATATAAAAGAGCAGGTCACCACCCCATGCGCCACGCCACTTTCCTGCACAGACACTGAGGAGACACGTCCTCTCGCTACACTCTCCAGGATTGGAGTGAAGATGGCGGGGCAGGAGGTGCAAAATACACAAAGTCTGGATCTCGTGAGAATCCGACACCAGAATGAGGACGTTTTGCCTAGTTTTGGAAACTGAGTCTGTTGGGAAAACCCAAGCCAGGCTCGGTTCCCGACTTGGACCGGGGGTGTTCGACGAGGTTCGGATTTCCAAAATCCGAACCCGCTCCTCCCTATAATAAATAAATAAATAAATAAAGAAATAAAAACAGAAATAAATATATAGACTGAGTCCCCGGGTCAAGTTAGGAACTCGGTTTTAAATACTGAATATCGGGATTAGGATTGCATGTAAGTACCTACCTCATGATTTCAGGTGACATTTCACACAGGACAGTATAAGGCAAGGTGGGCAAAATTGATGATATTAATGCTAATTGATGTTTATTGGAAAGACGTTTTTTAAATGTCTGCCCCTGTATAATAATAATAAATAAAAAATAGCTATCTATTTGACTATACTGCTGCATAAATTGAATGTATATTTGCCTGTGTGGTACACAGTATCGGATGTGTTTTGCCTGAACACGTCCTCACTGCACCTTCTACAGCCCTTCCCACCCCTGTATTGGCTTCACGCAAGTAGGTACAAGTGCTAAATGTTACTCAGACGCCATGCATACGCTGATTTGGTGCGTTTGGCAAAGAGATGCATTTACATCCAAACCTGCAAGAGTCCTGTGATTTGACCAAAGCAATAGTTTCAGGATCACCTCAAAAACAAAAGTTATTTTTAGAGCTGTAAATACCTCGATAGACAACTATCCTAAGGCCTGTGTCATACAAATGTTTGAGGGATCATGTAGAGTTAATAGAATAACATGCTTTTCAGAATGCAGACTTTAGGAGTTTTGCCCAATTCTGGATTTTTGATCTGGAGTGCATTGAACATGATTAAAGATAATGTGTTGCATATCTAATGAGTCTTTTTCTTTTGATATTAGTAGGAAAAAATATATTTGCTTTCATCTTTACTTCACTGTCTTCACGAGCAGGGCCTTATTCCCTCTTGTGCTTCCTCACTTATACCATCATCGCCTCACTGCCAACAATGGCACCAAAAGTTTGGGTATGGCGATCCACAGTTGAGTTTTGTAATGCTCTGTAAGTCACATGTTTTCTGTTTTTTTGGGGTGTGTTCATATTGTTTATGTATTTTGTAGGGAACTGCAGACCCCTTGTGGTACCATATAAAAAAAGGATAATAATAATAATAATAATAATAATAATAATAATAATAATAATAATAGTAGTATTATACTGCAGCCTTTCAATGCAAAGTCCATAGAGATCCGAACTACTTGATTGTAGGGAGAGGAGTAGATTAGTGTACCTGTCAAGGAAGTATTTTTGAATTTGGTAATCTCTGCCGGCCACTGGATATGAGTGCAATTATAAAAATTTCAGAATACATTTAGTAAAAAGAGCTACTAGCCACCTATTCAGTGAATATCCATCAATATTTTGTTTTTATTCCATTTGGAAAAGGAAATGTAAAATTATATCAAATATTTTAGTTTTCTCATTAAGTTTTATTCAATCTAACTTTATCACTGTAGGCTAAATGAATAAATGAAGGTCGCTTTAAATTCAACTGCAAACTTCTCAGTGATTATAGATTTATATAACTATACAAGCTCGTTATACACCGATTTGCTGTTAATGTGCTATTCACCTACAAGCACATTAATATAGGACAAATAAGAGGTAATTGTCCCGTTCCTGCCATCACAACTAAACCTTTATTGTTGCTTTTCAAAGACACATTAAAGCTATTTCTAACACATTTCTAATGCATTTACCAGTGCTACCGGTACAACACCAGTACAGCAGATTGTACACTGTACGTAAAGTGCAATGCATGATAATTGTATCCATACATGTGTACAAGCCCAATAAGTAAGAGCGGCACAAATACCGCAATTATTCTGTTGTTGTTTCGAATTTGTAGCACAAAAAGATCTAACAGTTGAACATTTGTTCGGTTTAATTTATTGTACTGTTTACTTTCACTGAACACTGATTTAATATGTTTGCACAAAAGTAATGAATTCAGCAAATCAATGTTTTTGAGTGAAGTCCTGTAATTACTTGTGATGTAATGAACCAGTTCATAAAATATTGGCCATTTGCATTGTCCTTGTTAAACATGATATAATTAATTCAAATTACCACTGTCAAGTTTTACTTGATTTAGCTGATAATTATAGCTTACTTAATGAAGCATTCTTTTCCAATTGTATCCTAATACCTGTATTATTTCAAATAAATGAACGTATGACTAAATGGACGTGAACATAGAAATTAAGGATTTAAGTAGACTGTTTTAAAATCTCTTTTCAAAAAGCTATTTTACAGCAGTTCTTACAGGCAGGCACTGGATGAATATATAAAACATATGTTATATATGGAAAGGAATTGTGCTGAATACTTGCTCCTGTTGCAGGCATTTTGTTCAGAGCGTGAGGTCATGTATATCGACACAATGTTATCCGTGTATTTCTACTATATGAACAGACGATGGTATTATTGCCATCTGCCACTTAGTGTTTCCAAGAGTCTTGTAATTTGTAGATTTCCATAAGGAAAATGGCTAACTCTACATACTGTATAAAATCAATTAAAGTTGTATTTAGTCTTTATTGATATTCTATACTGTCTTCTTCTCATTGGGGGCATTGGCATCAATGCTTAGAGAGAGATAAAGTGGAGAGAGATAACCTACCAACCAATCAGCTCCTGTAATTTTTTTTAAACACAGCCTGTAACATGGCACTTAGGTGCTGATTGGCTGATACTTATTTATCTCTCTCCAAGCATTTATGCAAATGCCCCACAGTGCGTTGTCATCTGATTGCTATTTTGCAACATGTACTGTAAGGTTTGTTTTTGTTCTTTTTCACAACTGAAGCCCTGCAACTTTTAGTTTGATAACGAGATGGGTAAAGTATATTTAAAGAGGGCAGGACTGTTAGGAACAAGATGCCCTTGTGTTATTAAACAGCTGACTTTCTTTCAACCTGTTAGATGCTACACTTTTGGCAAAAAAGACCTGGGAAACTAAAAGACCTCTGTAGCCATGTTCTCACCTCCTGTAGTCTTGTTCTCTGAGGTCACTAGTTTTAAGTAAGGAAATGGTTTAAAAATTGCACAGTGCTATATTATAATGTTATTATTACTATTTATAGAGTGGCTGAATCTGTGTGCAGAGCAAAGCAAGAAAAAGCAAATAGCTTTGCACTTTGGTAAAAGATTTAAATTTCACTTACTTTTTTATGCCAAATCTCTGTGGCTGTCTCTTCATTGGTTACATTGACATTCATGATTAAATTATAAGGTGCTATGGGAGAGTTTTTGTTTACAAGGTTCACATCAGCAGTCAATTGAAAAAAGAGGTGCTTGACTGATGTAGCTAGCCCACAGGCCTGCCATGAGAAACTGTGAGGCATAAGACTGGCCCCCCCATCCCGTTCCCCAATAAAAACTGCAGGGCTCCCGGGTGATCTATCTCCTAGCCAGAGAAGCAGTGAATAGCTGCAGTATTCCTGAGCATCCACAAGCTTTGTTCTTGATCCGGCTATTCTGATCTCCTCTACTTTTTATAGTCAGCTGGATGGGAATGGCTTCCATCTGTAATCCCTGTCTTTTCTGTCCTTCGGCACAGAACAAGAGTAGTCATGAGCTACCAGCCAATTTCAGACCCGGCAGCCATATTTGAACGGAGGGGAGGGGGGGGGGGGTAATTACTACAAACAGAAAGATAAATAATGTTACAATTAATGATATGCTACAAGGAGCATTACTATACAGAGTAACCATTCAATATCAAAGAAAGAATGAAACAGGAAAAACTGTACCCAATTGTGCTTAAGGCATTTATGTCAAAAATATTGAGTTATATAATCATTTTGAGTGATTTGTTTTAAAATGGTACTATGGGAATACTACTACTACAAAATCTATTAATTTCCCAAGAGTCTACTTTTGATACGATTTTGTATAGTCATTGAAGATTGCTAATTGAATCTCCCCTATTTCCGCACCTTATTTTAGTTTTCTACCTTCTGTGTATTTTAGGTGCTTGTATGTTAGGTTGGATTTGCAGTTAATGGGACTCATTAGGAGGTTAAAGTTGTCATTTCATAAAGAAAGTGTTACAAGTATTAGGTATAATTGACATAGTAAGGTTATCTCATTATAGTTAACTGTGAAAAATATGTCTTTCTAGATTTAGAATAAAACCAGGAATGAAAAAAAAATTAATTAATTTAGCATGCTGAGAATTTAAAAGGATTAACTTTTGGCTCAATGGGTAATTATTACAAATGTTATTTTATGCATTGATGCTTAAGTTTCCATTTAAGATTGCAAATTAATCCACTGTTAAATTTGTTATGGTTTTAATAAACGTACGTTTCTCCTGCTGTACGCACAGCAGCCTACCACCTGTTCAACCTACAATGCTTATTAATGAACTTATTATTATGCTGTACATACTGTATACAGCAATGTTTACTAAAATGAAGCATTTCTGTAGCATGGCAAATGTTAATTAAACATACAGGCCGGGATGTAATGAAGTTTGAGTTCAGCGGCTGTGCTGGACGCCGGCCAAACTGGGATGTTTTTTTTTTAAAGGGGCAATCATTTACAAAGCATGGTTTAGCCTTGTACACGATTGCCCCTTTAAAAAAGATGTCCAAGTTCCACCGGCATCCCGCACAGCCGCCGAACTCGGACTTCATTACATCCCGCTCACAGTATGTTTTGAAAACTTTTAGGTTGCAGTATCCCAGTGATCAGCTGAAGAGAGATGTATCAAACATTTTAGAGATATAAAGCGGAAAAGAATTCTATAGCAACCAATCAGCTTACAACTATCATCTAGAACAGTCTTTGAAATAACTGTTAGAAGACTGTGCTAGATAAATTATAGTTACAAGCTGATTGGTCACTCTTGGCAACTTTTCCACTTTATCTCTCTCAAAGTTTTGATACACTGCCCCAAAGTCGTGAAAATGGAGCATACTGTATGCAAAATCATCTGTAATTGCTCCTGCATTGTGAGCACCATGCTAAATGCAGATATTCACCTACAGTATATCCAGCTCTGTTAGCATCTATGTGGCCAGATTGCCTATGTCAGTGTTCTGGGTTTGATACCCATCATCTTCTTCAGGGCACATTTCCTTCAGCCCAGTGTTGGGTCAAAAAGGTTTGCCTGAAAAATGGCGTGCCTTCATGTGCTTCATGTGCTTCACGTTCACAGCTCTGCATAACCCACAGTTCTGACTACAAGCCCTCCAGGGACAAAGCCATGTAACAGCCCTTCAGTTGATAAAGGAAATGCGAATGGACTGTGTACGACTTTGCATCACCTACAGTTGCATACGCTCAGATCTGGAGCATGCGCATAGCGAAAACAAGGCATGCACTGCATATGGACTTGCGTTTAACGCTGCAGCAGCCCCCATGCGTAGATCACCCTCAATTTTATATATATATATATATATATATATATATATAAAAAACAGGAATATGGGCATCAGCGACCAATGGTGTCTATTGTTAAGGAACATAAAAGATTTTTTTATGAAAAATACATATTTATTTTACGAAAAACAATCTGATTTTGTTAAAAAGAAATACTTGAGCATAAAAGTTCATAAAAAATGGAGAAAAATCAGACTAATAGAATAAAAATACAAGGTATGCATCAAATTGTAATATATGTGTATAAAGTGCTTATCTTAGATAAAGGAGGTCAGTCTGGGAAAGATCATGAAATGTCCAACGCGTTTCGTCCATCAGGACTTCATCAAGGGTAGTGTAGCATTGGGACAGGTCTTGTATTTATACCTCTATCAATTAGAAGACTATGTGTGACATTACTTCCTCCCAAAGTGATGCTTAGGGAGCACATGTTAGTAATATATGACATATTTAGATGAATTCAATATGTGTGATATAAGTATCTATAACAAAGCTAATTATTATAACTAAATTTCAAAACGAATGGTTTGGTGAGTGTAAAGAATTATTACTAACGGAGTGTGCTGTCAAAAGTTACTTCCGCCCCACTTCCTGTGGTAGAGCGGGCTCCTCTGCGCGTGCGCCCGTTTCCGCGTCAGAGACCAGGTACCGGAAGCCGCGTCACATTTGCCGGAAGTCGCGTTCGCATCACTTCCCGCATGCCTCATTATGTCTGGGGAACAGGAAGCCGTATATCTCGTGGAACGCACTCTAAAGTCGGAAATATCTTCTTTCATGCCGCGCGTCACTTCCGGCCAGTGGAACCCCATTCAACAGATAGTGTCCAGAGATTCATTCAATGTTGGAATGCATTTGGTCCGCAAATAGCGTTTCTAAAAACAGTCTTTCAATAGTGAGCCCCAGTGATAGATCACTATTCTTTAGAGTTTTGACGGTTATTGATGGATACAGATTCTTCGTTTAAACGGCATATAAATATACAGTCTATTGTTACGCCAGTCTCTGCCCAGGAAGACTTAGGAAGAGAAAAAAATTAAAAATATATTAATTACCGGGGAATCGTGAACATATTTGTGAATACGTATTTAAAACAACATGTATACTAATTTTAATTTACTTATCCCAGGTTGATAAAAGAGGAAAAGAAATTACCATGAAAAATGATAATAAAGAAATTTATTATAGTTAAAGTGCCTGTGCTAAATCTCTTGTGTCTCTTATTATTATTAACTTATGAGAAAGGGTGTGAGTACTTGGTTGGGTATTTCTATGAATAGTGCAATAGATTATACCCATTACAGGTGTATTCTTTCTATAAATAGTATAATAGATTATATCCATTAAAGGAAGAGGTAAAAAGGAGAACACCAAGGTGTTTGGAAAATTACGTAAGTGATGAGTAATGTTACATTCAGTGATTTACAGCTGTTTTACAGATTTGGGAACTCCAATATGCATGCACTGTTTCTACCACCCTCCTTGATACTGGCCAGGCCCATAAAATGCTTAGCTTCCACGATCGGACGAGAGTGGGCGTTCCATTTTGGTATGGCTGTAGTCTACTTAGCACAGGTTCCCTAAAAGGATATCACAACTGAAGTAAAGAACCTAGAAATAAAAAGCCATAACCAGACACCACAGTGTTTATTTATAAAAAAAGGGGGGAGAGAATAAATATCTAAAGAAAGGGAAAGATTTCGTAGCTTTCGTTGAATCCAGCCGGATACATCGTCTTCAATTGGAATATCCAGAACATTTCCCTTCTGGATAGCAGATTCGCGAGGTCTCCACTTCTTTCACCGAGTGTGACATGTTCTATGGCCTTGTACGTTAGGGCGTCAGGATTAGAGTTATGGTGTAACAAGAAGTGCTTCGAAACCGCATGTGTTTCCACCTTGTTCTTTATATTCCGGACATGTTCTTAGATTCTTAATTTGAGTTGTCTCTTAGTCTTCCCAATATATTTTTTACCACAATTACATTCCAGAAGGTAAATAACGGAGGTTGAATTACAGTTCATATATTCCTTGATCTTGAATTCTTTCACGTCACCTGTTGCAGAGAAAGTTTTCCGGTTTGGGTGTAAATACCTACAGACATTGCAGTGTCCACACTTATAGCTACCTACACACCTGATAAGGGGCTCTTTTTTGTTGGTCACAGATCTCAAGATAGCGAAAACAAGGCACGCACTGCATATGGACTTGCGTATAACTCAGCAGCAGCCCCCATGCGTAGATCACCCTCAATTTTATATATATATATATATATATATATATATAATATCTTCAATTTACTATGTATGAATGGTTTAAAAAAGTTAGCCTAAGTTCACAGTAGAGTTAGCTAATTTAAGTACCTCCCCAGTCACCATAGCTCAGTACACTGTCCTTGTATTTATCTCATCCGATGGGATAGACCATGAGCAGATACATTGGAGTCAACATACTGTATCTGTGTCGTACTTTGAAAAACCGTGTTGAAATCTTGATTACACTTCAATGATCCAAGTCCTGGTTGAAAAAGATTGTACTTCCAGTGTTTGGTGTAATTCCCATGTGGTAGCTTAAAATATATTTTAGAAGTTTGGTATTATATGTAGAAGATGAGCCGAAACAGGGTTTTTTATAACTCAAGTAGGGGGAGCAACCGTATTGTTATTTTTATTATTACGTATTTTAAAGTATGTAAACATATATTCTGCCACAAGGGGCATTGTGGTTGAACTGATTTCTAATTACTGATGCTTAACACTTATTTTTTTTTAATTGTTGGCTTTATAATTGGCATCATTCCTGTGTATTCAACATGAAAGAAGTGCATAAGCCAGTTTGCCCAAGTTTTCTTAGTATCAGAGCGGGTCTACATAAGATACATGGTCATAAGTCAACATCCCCACACCCCAAACTATTGTATACATGTTAGCATTTGCTAAGATAATGAAAAAAATAATTATAAAATTAGTGCTAAAAAAGCATTAAAATAAAAAAGCAAAGGATGCAAGAAAACAATGACACAGATACATTTATATTCTATGACTGCCAATATATCTATCAAACCTCTATAATTAGTATATATGAGCAGGGCCGGTGCTCAGGTGTTTGGCGCCCCCCTGCAAACAATAAGTTGGCGCCCTCCCATATTTCACAAAGGGACAGCGTGCTGCAAAAAAATGTGTGGTCTCACAAGGAAGGGGCGTGACCACACAATAGTACCCCCTTTTCAAATTACACCACACAATAGCACAATCTTATTCACAATACCCTGTACATAGAAATGCTGTTTATACACATAATGTCTCCAGTAGTGGTGCTGGTTATACACATAATAGCCCCTGTAGTAGCGCCAGTTATACACATAATAGCCCCTGTGGTAGCACCAGTTATACACATAATAGCCCCTGTGGTAGCACATAATAGCCCCTGTGGTAGTGCATATAATAGCACCTGTGGTAGCGCCGGTTATATATATAATGCCCTCAGAAGTGCCATTTATACAAATTAATCCCCCCCTTCCACCAGTGGTATAAGTAGAAAAAATGTTTTACTGATACTGTATGCGCACGCCAAAGGCTCGCATCCCAAAAATGGGTGTGGCCAAATGCCACATGAGACATGGCCAATGAAAATGGGGGCGTGATACACATATGGGGGGCCAGATAAATATATGACCCCAATAGTGCCAGATGCACATATGACCCCACCGTGCCAGATATGCTCCTACAGTGCCTGATGTGACCCCACAGTGCCAGATACACAAATGCCCCACAGTGCCAGACACACAAATGCCCTACAGTGGCAGATACACAAATGCCCCCAGCAGTGCCATATATGCCCCCCACAGTGCCAGATAAGCCCCCACAGTGCCAGATACACAGTGCCCCACAGTGCCAGATACACAGTGTCAGATACACAGTGCCCCACAGTGCCAGATACACAGTGTCCCACAGTGCCAGATACACAGTGCCCCACTGTGCCAGATACACAGTGCCCCACATTGCCAGATACACAGTGCCCTATAGTGTCTGATACACAGTACCCTACAGTGCCAGATACACATTGCCCCTCAGTGTCAGATACACAGTGCCCCACAGTGCCAGATACACAGTGCCAGATACACAGTGCCCCACATTGCCAGATACACAGTGCCCCACAGTGCCAGATACACAGTACCCTACAGTGCCAGATACACATTGCCCCACAGTGCCATATACACTGCCTTACACACACACACACACACACACACACACACACACACACAGATACATACACACATAGATACACTCATACATATACATATACACACATACTGTAGATACACATACACATAGATACACACACATATACACATATACAGTACACATACACAAAGATACACACACACACACACACACACACACACACACACATTCTCGCTCATGCTCCTTCAACATAGCATCTGGCTGACTGGATTTGTAGCAGTTTCTGTCCTCTTCAGCCTGGTCCCGTATAGCTCCGCCCACCTGCTCCGTGTAGTTACGCCCCCTTTTCGGCCAGAGCCCAGGACACGGAAGGGCACTGCAGGGGGGTAGGGGGAAGCTTCAAGCTGCCAGCGCTGCTGCCTGTCAATCGGTGTGACAGGCACAGCAGCCGGCAGCAGCAGTAGGGGGCACAGACGCAGAACAGGGATGCAGAGCAGGGAGAGCGTCTCTCCACCCTGGCGCCTACCTGCTTTGCATCCTTTTGCTGAGAGGGTAGTGCCGGGAATGTATTTGAGAGCCCTATGAAAGTTAGAATAAACGAAGAGAACCATTTAAATTAATTGATTTCATGAAAGTATGGAAGTAGCTAAGGAAATAATCATAAAAGGCTATTTTTAAAATGGTCCTTCTTGCCCCCTTTAATTTCATATTAAAATAAATAGACAATTAGTTGACTATGGTGTCAAAAAGATTCTGGAATAAAGAAATTTTCCAGGCTCCTAAAATGCAATTTTGGCAGGATAAAAGTAAATGGTAGATGAAAGCAGCTATTATGGTTTTGGGATATGGTCTTATAAAACAGTCTGGCTGTCGAAGGTTTGGCAGAAACCATTGTTCTTGTTACAAACCAAGTGTGTACCTGCAGCAGGTCCGGTATGATATACCGGCTGACGGGATGCCTGCTGTCAGTTTCCTGGCAGTGGCATCCCGTCTGTCGGAATACCAGCAGCGAGTCCCCTTGCTGGCTCACTGCGCTTGCCACGCTGTTGGCGGGGGTTCTATTTCACATCGATTGGTGGCGTGGATCCACCAACCTAATGGAAAGTAGGGATGTCAGGCATCAGGAAAATGGAGGCTGTCGGGATTCTGGCGTCGGTCTCCTGAACGCCGGGATCCTAACCGCCACCATTTTGACTGCATCCCCCTGCAGCACCTGTACATATTTCTTGTATTTCATTTGTATGTCACATTTCCAACTACAGAGTGGCAAAAATAGTCAAGCAAACTACATTGTTCTTTTCTAGACAATGAAGATGAGATCAACAAAACTACATCAATCAAAATAGTAAAAGAAGTTAACGGGATCGGATCTATAAGTGCAGAGCTCCCATCAGTCCTAATAGGGTATCCCCATTTTACTCCAATGGGAAATGCCTTTTTTGCAGGGCAAAATTTAGAGAATAAGTGTGTATTTGCACCTAAAGAAATAAGTGATTGTTTTCGTGACTGAAAAAGTGCCAGAGTGTTAAATAATTGTAACAGGTTTCCCACTCTCATTTCCGGTATCCAGACTATGGGTCAACCATGAAAAGGTTGACAGTGAAACCATGAAAAAGGTTGACCACTAATGGTCGACACGGTCAATATGTCAACAACATAAAGGTAGACAGTAGTAAAGGTTGAAAGAGATAAAAAAAGGTCGACAAGTGACAATGTTGACAACCTTTTGCCTGTAGACTTAATGATCCACACCTCTCATTTCCACATCGTGTGAACATAAAGCAATAATATCACAAAGGAATGCATTAGTAAATAACATTAAAATCTTATTTAGAAAAACAAGTGTGTGTTAGTAGCAGATTGTTATTGCAAAGGGCTACTTGATAGATAATAAAAGTTAAAGTACTGTAAATGCATGAAATGTTAATTGTGATTGTAACAGTTGTGAAGGAGTGAATATTTTATTTCACTAAAATGACTGTATGAAAAGATCTCTGAAATAAATAAAACACTCAATAAAAAATATCTGGAAGATCCTCAATGTGAACAATGGTAAGTCTTGGTGGAAGCTCCATTCAAAGAAATGTCTACACAGTAGAGATGTGCACCGGAAATTTTTCGGGTTTTGTGTTTTGGCTTTGGGTTCGGTTCCGTGGCCGTGTTTTGGGTTCGAACGCGTTTTGGCAAAACCTCACCGAATTTTTTTTGTCGGATTCGGGTGTGTTTTGGATTCGGGTGTTTTTTTCAAAAAACCCTAAAAAACAGCTTAAATCATAGAATTTGGGGGTCATTTTGATCCCAAAGTATTATTAACCTCAATAACCATAATTTCCACTCATTTTCAGTCTATTCTGAACACCTCACACCTCACAATATTATTTTTAGTCCTAAAATTTGCACCGAGGTCGCTGGATGACTAAGCTCAGCGACCCAAGTGGCCGACACAAACACCTGGCCCATCTAGGAGTGGCACTGCAGTGTCACGCAGGATGGCCCTTCCAAAAAACACTCCCCAAACAGCACATGACGCAAAGAAAAAAAGAGGCGCAATGAGGTAGCTGTGTGACTAAGCTCAGCGACCCAAGTGGCCGACACAAACACCCGGCCCATCTAGGAGTGGCACTGCAGTGTCACGCAGGATGGCCCTTCAAAAAAACACTCCCCAAACAGCACATGACGCAAAGAAAAAAAGAGGCGCAATGAGGTAGCTGTGTGAGTAAGCTAAGCGACCCTAGTGGCCGACACAAACACCTGGCCCATCTAGGAGTGGCACTGCAGTGTCAGGCCGGATGGCCCTTCCAAAAAATACTCCCCAAACAGCACATGACGCAAAGAAGAAAAAAAAGAGGCGCAATGAGGTAGCTGTGTGACTAAGATAAGTGACCCTAGTGGCCGACACAAACACCTGGCCCATCTATGAGTGGCACTGCAGTGTCACGCAGGATGGCCCTTCCAAAAAATACTCCCCTAACAGCACATGACGCAAAGAAGAAAAAAAAGAGGCGCAATGAGGTAGCTGTGTGACTAAGATAAGCGACCCTAGTGGCCGACACAAACACCTGGCCCATCTAGGAGTGGCACTGCAGTGTCACGCAGGATGGCCCTTCCAAAAAACACTCCCCAAACAGCACATGATGCAAAGAAAAATGAAAGAAAAAAGAGGTGCAAGATGGAATTGTCCTTGGGCCCTCCCACCCACCCTTATGTTGTATAAACAGGACATGCACACTTTAACCAACCCATCATTTCAGTGACAGGGTCTGCCACACGACTGTGACTGAAATGACGGGTTGGTTTGGACCCCCACCAAAAAAGAAGCAATTTATCTCTCCTTGCACAAACTGGCTCTACAGAGGCAAGATGTCCACCTCATCATCATCCTCCGATTCATCACCGTGTACATCCCCCTCCTCACAGATTATCAATTCGTCCCCACTGGAATCCACCATCACAGCTCCCTGTGTACTTTGTGGAGGCAATTGCTGCTGGTGAATGTCTCCATGGAGGAATTGATTATAATTCATTTTAATGAACATCCTCTTCTCCACATTTTCTGGAAGTAACCTCGTACGCCGATTGCTGACAAGGTGAGCGGCGGCACTAAACACTCTTTCGGAGTACACACTTGTGGGAGGGCAACTTAGGTAGAATAAAGCCAGTTTGTGCAAGGGCCTCCAAATTGCCTCTTTTTCCTGCCAGTATACGTACGGACTGTCTGACGTGCCTACTTGGATGCGGTCACTCATATAATCCTCCACCATTCTTTCAATGGTGAGAGAATCATATGCAGTGACAGTAGACGACATGTCCGTAATCGTTGGCAGGTCCTTCAGTCCGGACCAGATGTCAGCATCAGCAGTCGCTCCAGACTGCCCTGCATCACCGCCAGTGGGTGGGCTCGGAATTCTGAGCTTTTTCCTCGCACCCCCAGTTGCGGGAGAATGTGAAGGAGGAGATGTTGACAGGTCGCGTTCCGCTTGACTTGACAATTTTCTCACCAGCAGTTCTTTGAACCCCTGCAGACTGGTGTCTGCCGGAAAGAGAGATACAACGTAGGTTTTAAATCTAGGATCGAGCACGGTGGCCAAAATGTAGTGCTCTGATTTCAACAGATTGACCACCCGTGAATCCTTGTTAAGCGAATTAAGGGCTCCATCCACAAGTCCCACATGCCTAGCGGAATCGCTCAGTGTTAGCTCCTCCTTCAATGTCTCCAGCTTCTTCTGCAAAAGCCTGATGAGGGGAATGACCTGACTCAGGCTGGCAGTGTCTGAACTGACTTCACGTGTGGCAAGTTCAAAAGGTTGCAGAACCTTGCACAACGTTGAAATCATTCTCCACTGCGCTTGAGACAGGTGCATTCCACCTCCTATATCGTGGTCAGTTGTATAGGCTTGAATGGCCTTTTGCTGCTCCTCCAACCTCTGAAGCATATAGAGGGTTGAATTCCACCTCGTTACCACTTCTTGCTTTAGATGATGGCAGGGCAGGTTCAGGCGTTTTTGGTGTTGCTCCAGTCTTCTGTACGTGGTGCCTGTACGCCGAAAGTGTCCCGCAATTCTTCTGGCCACCGACAGCATCTCTTGCACGCCCCTGTTGTTTTTTAAATAATTCTGCACCACCAAATTCAAGGTATGTGCAAAACATGGGACGTGCTGGAATTTGCCCAGATTTAATGCACACACAATATTGCTGGCATTGTCCGATGCCACAAATCCACAGGAGAGTCCAATTGGGGTAAGCCATTCTGCGATGATCTTCCTCAGTTGCCGTAAGAGGTTTTCAGCTGTGTGCGTATTCTGGAAAGCGGTGATACAAAGCGTAGCCTGCCTAGGAAAGAGTTGGCGTTTGCGAGATGCTGCTACTGGTGCCGCCGCTGCTGTTCTTGCGGTGGGAGTCAATACATCTACCCAGTGGGCTGTCACAGTCATATAGTCCTGAGTCTGCCCTGCTCCACTTGTCCACATGTCCGTGGTTAAGTGGACATTGGGTACAACTGCATTTTTTAGGACACTGGTGAGTCTTTTTCTGAGGTCTGTGTACATTTTCGGTATCGCCTGCCTAGAGAAATGGAACCTAGATGGTATTTGGTACCGGGGACACAGTACCTCAAACAAGTCTATAGTTGGCTCTGCAGTAATGATGGATACCGGAACCACGTTTCTCACCGCCCAGGATGCCAAGGCCTCAGTTATCCGCTTTGCAGCAGGATGACTGCTGTGATATTTCATCTTCCTCGCAAAGGACTGTTGGACAGTCAATTGCTTGGTGAAAGTAGTAAAAGTGGTCTTACGACTTCCCCTCTGGGATGACCATCGACTCCCAGCAGCAACAACAGCAGCGCCAGCAGCAGTAGGCGTTACACTCAAGGATGCATCGGAGGAATCCCAGGCAGGAGAGGACTCGTCAGAATTGCCAGTGACATGGCCTGCAGGACTATTGGCATTCCTGGGGAAGGAGGAAATTGACACTGAGGGAGTTGGTGGGGTGGTTTGCGTGAGCTTGGTTACAAGAGGAAGGGATTTACTGGTCAGTGGACTGCTTCCGCTGTCGCCCAAAGTTTTTGAACTTGTCACTGGCTTATGATGAATGCGCTGCAGGTGACGTATAAGGGAGGATGTTCCGAGGTGGTTAACGTCCTTACCCCTACTTATTACAGCTTGACAAAGGCAACACACGGCTTGACACCTGTTGTCCGCATTTCTGTTGAAATACTTCCACACCGAAGAGCTGATTTTTTTGGTATTTTCACCAGGCATGTCAATGGCCATATTCCTCCCACGGACAACAGGTGTCTCCCCGGGTGCCTGACTTAAACAAACCACCTCACCATCAGAATCCTCCTTGTCAATTTCCTCCCCAGCGCCAGCAACACCCATATCCTCCTCATCCTGGTGTACTTCAACACTGACATCTTCATCTGACTATCAGGAACTGGACTGCGGGTGCTCCTTCCAGCACTTGCAGGGGGCGTGCAAATGGTGGAAGGCGCATGCTCTTCACGTCCAGTGTTGGGAAGGTCAGGCATCGCAACCGACACAATTGGACTCTCCTTGTGGATTTGTGATTTCGAAGAACGCACAGTTCTTTGCTGTGCTATTGCCAGCTTAAGTCTTTTCATTTTTCTAGCGAGAGGCTGAGTGCTTCCATCCTCATGTGAAGCTGAACCACTAGCCATGAACATAGGCCAGGGCCTCAGCCGTTCCTTGCCACTCCGTGTGGTAAATGGCATATTGGCAAGTTTACGCTTCTCCTCCGACGATTTTATTTTAGATTTTTGAGTCCTTTTTTTACTGATATTTGGTGTTTTGGATTTTACATGCACTGTACTATGACATTGGGCATCGGCCTTGGCAGACGACGTTGATGGAATTTCATCGTCTCGGCCATGACTAGTGGCAGCAGCTTCAGCACGAGGTGGAAGTGGATCTTGATCTTTCCCTATTTTTGGAACCTCAACATTTTTGTTCTCCATATTTTAATAGGCACAACTAAAAGGCACCTCAGGTAAACAATGGAGATGGATGGATACTAGTATACTTATGGATGACGAGTGACTGACGACACAGAGGTAGCTACAGCCGTGGACTACCGTACTGCTTCTGCTAGTATAGAGATGATAATGATATAAAAAATATATATATATCACTACTGCAGGTATATATAATATAATGACGGACCTGCTGGACACTGTCAGCAGACTCCTAAACTACTAGTATGAAGAAGATAGAAAAAAAAAACCCACCACAGGTAGGTATACAATTATGGACGAGCACTGACGACACAGAGGTAGCTACAGCCGTGGACTACCGTACTGCGTCTGCTAGTATAGAGATGATAATGATATAAAAAATATATATATATCACTACTGCAGGTATATATAATATAATGACGGACCTGCTGGACACTGTCAGCAGACTCCTAAACTACTAGTATGAAGAAGATAGAAAAAAAAACCCCACCACAGGTAGGTATACAATTATGGACGAGCACTGACGACACAGAGGTAGCTACAGCCGTGGACTACCGTACTGCGTCTGCTAGTATAGAGATGATAATGATATAAAATATATATATATATCACTACTGCAGGTATATATAATATAATGACGGACCTGCTGGACACTGTCAGCAGACTCCTAAACTACTAGTATGAAGAAGATAGAAAAAAAACCCCCACCACAGGTAGGTATACAATTATGGACGAGCACTGACGACACAGAGGTAGCTACAGCCGTGGACTACCGTACAGCGTCTGCTAGTATAGAGATGATAATGATATAAAAAATATATATATATCACTACTGCAGGTATATATAATATAATGACGGACCTGCTGGACACTGTCAGCAGACTCCTAAACTACTAGTATGAAGAAGATAGAAAAAAAAACCCCACCACAGGTAGGTATACAATTATGGACGAGCACTGACGACACAGAGGTAGCTACAGCCGTGGACTACCGTACTGCGTCTGCTAGTATAGAGATGATAATGATATAAAAAATATATATATATCACTACTGCAGGTATATATAATATAATGACGGACCTGCTGGACACTGTCAGCAGACTCCTAAACTACTAGTATGAAGAAGATAGAAAAAAAAACCCCACCACAGGTAGGTATACAATTATGGACGAGCACTGACGACACAGAGGTAGCTACAGCCGCGGACTACCGTACTGCGTCTGCTAGTATAGAGATGATAATGATATAAAAAATATATATATATATCACTACTGCAGGTATATATAATATAATGACGGACCTGCTGGACACTGTCAGCAGACTCCTAAACTACTAGTATGAAGAAGATAGAAAAAAAAAACCCACCACAGGTAGGTATACAATTATGGACGAGCACTGATGACACAGAGGTAGCTACAGCCGTGGACTACCGTACTGCGTCTGCTAGTATAGAGATGATAATGATATAAAATATATATATATATATATATCACTACTGCAGGTATATATAATATAATGACGGACCTGCTGGACACTGTCAGCAGACTCCTAAACTACTAGTATGAAGAAGATAGAAAAAAAAACTTCACCACAGGTAGGTATACAATTATGGACGAGCACTGACGACACAGAGGTAGCTACAGCCGTGGACTACCGTACTGCGTCTGCAGGTATAGAGATGATAATGATATAAAAAATATATATATATCACTACTGCAGGTATATATAATATAATGACGGACCTGCTGGACACTGTCAGCAGACTCCTAAACTACTAGTATGAAGAAGATAGAAAAAAAAAACCCCACCACAGGTAGGTATACAATTATGGACGAGCACTGACGACACAGAGGTAGCTACAGCCGTGGACTACCGTACTGCGTCTGCTAGTATAGAGATGATAATGATATAAAAAATATATATATATCACTACTGCAGGTATATATAATATAATGACGGACCTGCTGGACACTGTCAGCAGACTCCTAAACTACTAGTATGAAGAAGATAGAAAAAAAAAAACCCCACCACAGGTAGGTATACAATTATGGACGAGCACTGACGACACAGAGGTAGCTACAGCCGTGGACTACCGTTCTGCGTCTGCTAGTATAGAGATGATAATGATATAAAAAATATATATATATCACTACTGCAGGTATATATAATATAATGACGGACCTGCTGGACACTGTCAGCAGACTCCTAAACTACTAGTATGAAGAAGATAGAAAAAAAAAACCCACCACAGGTAGGTATACAATTATGGACGAGCACTGACGACACAGAGGTAGCCACAGCTGTGGACTACCGTACTGCGTCTGCTAATGTAGAGATGATAAAGATGATAGAGATGAACAAAAAAAATATAACACTACTGCAGGTAAATATTTATATAATATAATGAATGACGGACCTGCTGGACACTGTCAGCAGAATGCGTTTATAGAATAAAAAAAAAACACCACAGGAGTGTTTAATTTTTTTAGGCAGACAATATACTGGTGGTCACTGGTCAGTCACACTGGCAGCAAAAGTGTGCACTGTACTCCTGCTATAACTGCACCCCAGTCTCCCCCACAATTCAGCTGTGTGAGCAGTGAGCACTCAGCACAGTCAGATATACATAGATGATATTATCATGCAGCACACTGAGGCTGAGCACAGATATGGTATGTGACTGTGTATCGTTTTTTTTCAGGCAGAAAACGGATTATATTAAATAATAAATAAAACTGGTGGTGGTCACTAGTAACTATCAGCAAAACTCTGCACTCTGAGTACTCCTAATGCTCCCCAAAATTACTAAGTTAGTAGTAAATCAACTCAAGTGTCTCAATCTATTCTAACGGAGAGGACGCCAGCCACGTCCTCTCCCTATCAATCTCAATGCACGTGTGAAAATGGCGGCGACGCGCGGCTCCTTATATAGAATACGAGCCTCGCGAGAATCCGACAGCGGGATGATGACGTTCGGGCGCGCTCGGGTTAACCGAGCAAGGCGGGAAGATCCGAATCTGCCTCGGACCCGTGTAAAAAGGCTGAAGTTCGGGGGGGTTCGGATTCCGAGGAACCGAACCCGCTCATCTCTACTACACAGATGCTGAAACAGGCGTTAATGAAAATGTATTATGAATACTTACTTCCTACAATGTCTTTAGCACGTGGATATAGAATCAACAATCTCATGTTGAATCGGTGGAATTGTGATGCGCTTTCATGTGAATTAAGGTTTGAGGTGGAACAGGTGCTACGTTACGGTGCTTTGCATTCGGCTGTGTATTTGTAAATTTATAATTCTAGTCAGTAAATAGAATTGGGTGAGTAAGGGTGACTACAGTGAAATATTTCTGCCATTTAATTTGGTTATGTAGGAAAGGAAACACATATAGGAAAAAAAACTGTTTTTGTAAGAATTGCTAATAGGCTAAAATCCGGCCGTTCTGCGCATGCGCGTGCACTGCAGGGCGCATGCGCTAAGCAATTTTACACAAAACTCTGCTATTTTACTCACGGGCGAACAAAGCTTTTCAATCACTCTGCTGATCGTAGTGTGATTGACAGGAAGTGGGTGTTTCTGAGCGGAAACTGGCCGTTTTCAGGGAGTGTGCTAAAAAACGCAGGAGTGGCTGAAGAAACGGAGGAGTGGCTGGTCGGACGCTGGGCTTGTTTGAGACGTCAAACCAGGAACTAAACGGACTGAGGTGATCGCAATCTAGAACTAGGTCTGGAGCTACTCAGAAACTGCAAGGAAATACTTATAGCAGGATTGCTAATCTTTCGTTAGCAATTGCTAATCTTTCGTTAGCAATTCTGCTATGCTAAAATACACTCCCAGAGGGAGTCGGCTTTGTGGGGGTCATTCCGAGTTGTTCGCTCGCTAGCAGAATTTAGCAGCAGTGCACACGTTAGGCCGCCGCCCTCTGGGAGTGTATCTTAGCTTAGCAGAATAGCGAACAAAAGAGTAGCAGAATCGCGATTAAATAATTCTTAGCAGTTTCTGAGTAGCTTGAGACTTACTCCTACACTGCTCAGCTCGTTCCTGGTTTGACGTCACAAACACACCCTGCGTTCGGCCAGCCACTCCCCCGTTTCTCCAGACACTCCCACGTTTTATCCTGGCACGCCTGCGTTTTTCCGCACACTCCCAGAAGACGGTCAGTTTCCACCCAGAAACACCCACTTCCTGTCAATCACACTCCGATCACTTCAACAATGAAAATTCTTCGTTTGGACGTGAGTAAATCTACTAAGTTTTGTGCTAAAATACTTAGCGCATGCGTACTGCGTATCATGCGCATTTTTGCCTTAATCGCTCCGTTGCGAAAATCGTCAACGAGCGAACAACTCGGAATGACCCCCTGTGTTTGCATTTCTGCTAAAAGTAGCTAGCGAGCGAACAACTCGGAATGAGAGCCATGTGCACTGCAGGGGGGGGCAGATATAACATGTGCAGAGAGCGTTAGATTTGGGTGGGGTGTGTTCAAACTGAAATCTAAATTGCAGTGTAAAAATAAAGCAGCCAGTATTTACCCTGCACAGCAACAAAATAACCCACCCAAATCTAACTCTCTCTGCACATGTTATATCTGCCACACCTGCAGTGCACATGGTTTTGTCCAACTACTAACAAATTTGCTGCTGCGATTAACTCTGAATTACCCCCTAAGTCTCAAGGCTTTGCCAGGATGCCCTTTCCAGCAGTTGGCAGTTAAAGGGTAGATTTCTTAGTGTGGGTTATTTGGGGGTGTGGTTATGGGTGTTCATATTCATCTATCTGTTGTGATAACGTTTCTGTCTCTTTTTTCTCTGGAATTTCCCTCCCTCCCTACCTGTTTAATTGTTTGCTTTTATTGTGGGTGCAGGAAAGAACGATTTCAGTGACCATCTGGGGGTGTTTCTCAAGTATCTCTCCCCACCAATACATGGGGCAGGTTGATTTTAACCTAGCAGAGTCAGTGGCACCACTGGCCTTTTTGTGTCATTGCAAGGGGAGTTTCGGTACCATCAGTCATTGGGGGTGACCTAACAGTTGACCCTACTTTTTTTTTACAGTCAGCTGATCACAATAATTTTCTTCCTGACATTTTTATTGTGAAAGACACAGCTGCCACATAGAGTAATGATAAAAAAATACTATTTTAGCTGCCCAGAAATTACAGTTTCCAATACTGTTTTAATATTGGTGGCTGCTAGTACCTCTACCATACAGTGGGGCAGATGTATTAACCTGGAGAAGGGATAAAGAAGTGATAAACCGGTGATAAGCGCATGGTGATAACGCACCAGCCAGTCATTACGGATTTTAAAAATGACAGGAGCTGACTGGCTTGTGCGTTATCACCTTGTACTTATCATTGCTTTATCACTTCTTTATCCCTTCTCCAGGCTTAATACATCTGCCCCAGAATGTAATATAATTTGAGCACTGCAACCTTTAGCTTCTGTTTCATGTCTGTGCATACACTTTATTTGTATCGTGATCCCCGGAATGTAGAGCACTATGTAAAATATTAGTAATTTTATAAACACATGATAATCATAATAATAATAATAATATGTTTATCCCTTAAGACCCTCCCAGTTATATATTTCTTACGTGTATCTGCTTTCCTCTAATAGACTGGCCCTCAGACTATTACATTTCAACTTGCGCGGGCAGTGATACTATAGACCTCACACAAGGTTTGTCACCTTACAATTATATCCTGATCCTTTTAGCGTTACGTATTGTTGTAAAGGGCACGGAAAGGGGCTAAGGGTCAGAGCCAAAGACGAATTTCTTGAGGATCCTGAATATCCATTGTATATAAGACTTAAACAAACAAGAAATGACTTCCCATTGATTAAATGTAGTTCGAATTAGTAAGGAAAAATGACAGGCTATGCTAAGGTTATGTCCTTTATTCATTGTTTAACTCAGCTTGACAGATTCAATCTGCTGAGCCCAAAGGAAGGCTGAGGATGTCACTCACAGATCCCGCATAATACTGGAGCAAAATCGAAAAGTTGCACTTTATCAACTCACAGCCTGGAGCCACTGTTCTCATTCAAGCTTGTGTTAGCAGAACAATGAGCAACAACAGGCACAAGGCTGTTTCACATAATAATTATAGGTATCCCACAGGCTAGACTGTTTCGGCTTTTAAGACCAGACAGAATGTGTCTTGTAGGCATGACCTAGCAGATGGGGGGATATTTTTTTTTCTTCTTCTTTCATCTCCACCAAAAAGCAACCCAAGAAAAACATATAAAGCAAGGCAATAAAGGATGTATTTTTTTCCTATAGAGCAAGACAATTGCTATAAGCTACTCGTCCCTTTCATTTTCCAGTACTTTAGCTGAAAGAAGTCAAGTGCAGGAACAGAGATGGGGGGGGGGGGAAGAGAGCTTGCTCCATCCAGCTAATTTGTGTCACCTATTGCACTGACTTTTGTATTGATGGCAAAAGAATATGAAGCAGAAAATTAAGCCTTAAAGGGGATTTTGTAATGCTGTCACTTTGTGCAAGATTTAACTCCACTGACATGGCACAAAGCCTTTTGTTACATAAAAATATCATGGTGTCCCTTCTGGATAAATACTGGCCGGATCAATAACATCTGTCAGCTTTATATACAGTATATAGAAGGCACAGTAATAATTAAGTAGCATAGAAATAAAATATAGTTAAAAACAATATTCATGATTAAAAAAATAAAAATGTATAGTAAACATTTTTATGCAGAATGAGTACATCTTAATGTGTATTTAAGCAAAACAATAAACAAACCTACACTGATTTTGTTTGTGTTTAAAAAAAAATATATAACTGAAAATATACATAAAATTAAATTTTTTATTTCAATTCATAAGAAGCAGGTGACTATCCTTTATCATTAGGGCCCAGGTCCGATCAGTTAGGGTGACCATAATGTCCCTTTAATCTGAGACACATATGATTTACACAGGTTCTGTGGCTGGCAAAAACCAGGTGAAATTCAGGCTAGAGTTTAGCCAGCCACAGAACCTGTGTAAATCATATGTGTCCCAGATTAAAGGGATATTATGGTCACCCTAGATCAGTGTATGCCAGAAAGAATAAGATGTATTTAAATGATAGAATTTTGTCGTAAAACTGCTTACAAAGTTATTTATTGGCACGATCGGTAACAGAGGGGTCCTTGCCTGTAATCCTGATTTCTCATAATATTGCTTGCTGATATCTTTGTTATACAAACACAAGAACCAACAAGCCACACTAAGATTGCTCCTCAGTTTAAACAGGTGTGCCTATATGCATTATTTATTTATAACAGTTGGAGAGTAGTATTGGAAATAATTATATGAAAACAACTAACAGCAGACTATCTATCTATCTATCTATCTATCTATCTATCTATCTATCTATTGGTCCATACACACGGTGAGATTCGGCCTATGCCCTATTCTCACTATGCGACAGGGGCCAGGTCGGCACATAGTCAGTATCGCAAGCACACTCATTATGTGCTTGCGTTACTGACTATGTGCGATTTTGGCTAAGTGTCAATTTTGACTATCTCTTCTATATCAAAATTGACTTGCCTGCACAGTCTATCTATTCTCGCGATGCCGACCGCGCAGGACCACGCATCGGCATCGAATCGGGATCGCAAGGTGACTTTCACCATGCGATCTGCACTAAGTTTTCTTACGATTTTCACTATATGGTCAAAATCGTAAGAAAAAATCTCACAGTGTGTACACACCATATCTCTCTGGGATGTAGTTGGCATCCCAATGTTTAGAATGCCGGCGGCCAGAAGACCAGATCCAGAATTCTGACACCTATCAAAATCCCGACACCGGAATCCCATCAGTCAACATCCCGAATGTAAGTATGCCGGGAAGGGTTAGGTTTAGGCTCTAGCGGGAGGGTTAGAGTTAAGCTGCCAAAAGGGAGGGTTTGGGTTAGGTGGCGGTAAGGGAGGGTTAGGGGGCGGTAAGGGAGGGTTAGGGTTGAGCGGAGGTAAGGGAGGGTTAGGTGGCGGTAAGGGAGGGTTAGGGTTAGGGGGCGGTAAGGGAGGGTTAGGGTTGAGCGGAGGTAAGGGAGGGTTAGGTGGCGGTAAGGGAGGGTTAGGCGGCGGTAACGGAGGGTTAGGGTTGGGGAGGGGGTAGAGGGTTGGCATAATTACCAACCATGTGACAGGAATCTGAGCATTGGAATGCCGCTGTCAGTCTTGTAACCACCAGCATCCTAAGCACCAGAATCCCCAACCCTCTACAGTATCTATCTATCTATCTATCTATCTATCTATCCATGCACCATGGCCGGAACCAACTAGGGGCAACAAGGGCGGTCATCCTGGGGCTCCCACACATTAGGGTCCCCCACACTTTCCCCCTGCATTGCGCCCGCCGGCACACACCCAGCCGCGTACAGCTACAGCGGTGTCTCTTCACTGGAAATAATAAATTAAGAGGGACGTCCAGAAATAGAGCATTTTGTACCTAGTGGGGCGGGTCATGTTGGAGGGTCTGTATATATATATATATATATATATATATATACACTATATAGTATACAAACACAGCACTGTGTCTGGCTGCAGCACACAGCAGCCAGACACAGTGCTGTATTTGTATAATCTATCTATCTATCTATCTATCTATCTATCTATCTATCTATCTATCTATCTAAGAAAGAGATATAGTATGAAAAAAACGTCACTCAAAGACAACAATATAATCAAAAGCAGTGTATTCCCATCAGTCAACGTTTCGGGGCTCCAAGCCCCATCGTTAGGACCAAAAACCACTACTGCTGTTTGGTCCTGATGACGGGGTTTGGAGCCCCGAAATGTTGACTCATGGGAATACACTGCTTTTGATTATATTGTTGTGTTTGAGTGACGTTTTTTTCATACTATATCTTCTTTCTTAAGGAATTGAACACAATCACAATGCTGGTTGATAAATTATACTTTATTTTTATAACATCGCCAATATATCACTTTTATTGATGGGGCCCCTGCAAGTTTGTTGTCCAGGGCCCCCACAGACATTAATCCAGCCCTGCCATGCATGCGCACACACACACACACACACACACACACACACACACACACACACACACACACACACACACACACATTTGAGCTTTTAATAAACTACAGTCACTAATGAAATGGAGCAATTTCATCTTAACCTACAGTATTATGATGGTTTAAAGAATTCAAGGATGTAACCTCATCCAAGTTACTTGAATTCTCCTCAGTTGTACCCCAACCCACAACTGCCCCCTATCAAAAGCATTCAACACCAGCAACACCCCCCTACTCCCCCCCCCCCCCCGAAGTCAGAAGCATTCCCTACCAATACCCCAGAAGCAGTTTAGTGTAGTCAGACTACTGACAGATATTAAAGTCAGTGCATTAACATTCCCCTTATCATTGCACTAAGAGACATCCTGCACTGCTGTCTATCACAGTGTGCAGAGTGCCTTACTTCTGCAATGCATTAAAAAGAGAGACAGCGGTGAGGTGTTGCGGCACATCACTCTACCGGCGATCTCTTTTTCTCTGTATCGCATCAGTCTAGCACTGATGATCTACATAATGGCTCCTGCTGTGCATGCATGAGATCCAAAGATGCTCAGATGTTGCTACAGTATGTGTTAGGTGACAGGCATCATTGCTAAGTAAGTTTCAAGCCGGTTAGGGTGGCATTATTGAGAGAAAATGAAGCAATGTCTGATTGCTTTTTAATAAATATGGAGATACAGTAATAGCCCCAATTTTTGGTGAAAACTTAGAAAAGGGGTTATCACTGCTTGGTAACTAACCTCATACATTTGTACTTCAAACGTGTTGCTATACTAGAGTAAGTGTTGTCTATTCTAATGTTCTGGAACTGTAAAAAGTTTCTTTATAAATCAGGGAACTCCTTGATGTAAATTTCAGTTACTTTAACACAAAACTGAAATATAGGAGTTGTATTTGTTTCATCTGTATGATTACTGAATCCCTGAGCAAGTACAACAGAATGCGGGTACTCACTGATCTTGGTTACTTAGCCTAATAACGCTGACATGTGATAGTTTGTCATGGTTTGAACACATCCCTGTTCTTCAAACCATGTTATTCAATTAAACCGGTTGGCTAACTGATTAAAGAAAAGGAAATACTTACTGTCATACTAAGAACTTTTGTTTTGCTGCATTTTATAAAGCATTGTGAATTAAAATTTTACAGCAATTATGTAATATGACGTAAATTAAATAAAATAAAACAAAGACTTTAAATGAAATTAAGTTTAATTTAAAAATAAGTTTCAAATAAATGAATGCAGGACATCATATTGTAACTGATGCACCATTTGGAAAATGATAATTTTGCATAGGTCTTCAAAAAATGTTTTAATTTCAAATAATTGCGGCCATGTATTTGGCATTGAATAAAATTCTGTATACAGTATAGTGTTAAAAAAGTTCAGATATGTATAAGCTTATATTTTCTCTTTTGGTTTTCTTTTGCAATAGGTGCCACAACACCATACCCTATAGGCAACCTCTAGTAGGATGTGCTTCAGTGATTTGCTCCTGTATTACACAGAAAACCCATTTGACCCTTTTGTTAAAATTCAACATCTGTGAAATAAGCACTGGCCTGCTATTAAATTTCTTAGCACATTTTCCTTCAAACAATCTCAGCTTACAGCGCTGCGGTGATCAGTAATCATGTGTATCATTGGGATACTGTAGCTCACAAGCATTTAATGGACATCACTATCTTAAAGAGGGGAGCTCTATGGGAGCTCTGAGGACTCTGCAATAGTTGTATAACTATTACTTGTTGGCACTCATACTAATAGGATCAATCTGGTGATTTATAAGACCTAGATAAAGTTAATATTCAAGTCTAGCTCTCTGGGCACCACATTATCTGGCCATCTTTAACGCCCAATTTATTGTTTATCTTAGTGGAAGGTACAGTATGATACGCTTAGCACTGAGGCGACATTCACATTCTCAGTCCTACACGTCTACATATTGGACCAGGAAAATACCATAAGGGCTCGGAGGTCTGCTTAACTCTGGACTGTACAGTATTGTGAACCATTTCCCAGGTAGCATGGATGTGACATTTCATTATGTTCTTTCCCTAAATATCTTGCCTTTTATTTATGATTCACCATGTATCACAATTTGTTTTCATGTATATTACTGCATGGTATCATCTCTAAGGCTATAACATCCTTCACTATCATTGTATCTCTCCCCAAACTGCCACCTCAATAAGACATTCCCATCTTATTAACACTCTTTAGCTTTTATCTTATCTTTATACATTGACTGTAGCATCCTCAACCAATTGTCATAAATCAAACCTGTCACACATATCTTCCAACTCTCTCCTTCTGCTTCTATTAACTGGTGGAATTTCAGCAAATCATAGAATCATCCACATGCCCCACTCACATACAGCTGATTCACAATGGTATAGTATATAAATCCATCTAAACTCATAAACATCATGTATCTTCCATTGCCATCTAAATCACTTAAATGTGACTTAGGAAATGCACATTGTTAACATCCATCCATGACCTCTTTATCGCAAATTACCTCAACCTTTTGGCAATAAAAGAAACATGACTCACACAGTCAGACATTGCCTCCCATGCAGCACTTTCTAATGGTGGTCTCCACTTCACACGTACATCCAGGCTTGTAAATAGTAAAGGAGGTGGGGTTGGAATATTACTCAAAATTTTCCACATTCACAGCTCTACCACAGGCTACAACTCTCAACATTTTCTTTCTGCATGTTGCTTTTATCTATCATCCACTTGGGCTACACCAACAATTTCTTTAACATTTCTTGACATTCCCATGATTATCATAGGTGATTTAAATATCCGTATTGATAATCCATAATTTCCTCCAAATTATTTTCTCTAACTTCCTCTCTGAGCCTTTCCCAGTGGAGTGACACCTCTACTCATCAGGATGGCCACTGCCTTGATCTTGTATTAACCAGACTATGCTCATGTTCTGATTTCTATTTCCCCTCTGTCAGATTACAACCTTATCACATGCACCTCCATTAATTGAAGCTCATAGTCTCTTAAGTCTAGCAAGCATTATCAAACCCACAGAAATAAAAATAATTTTCAACAACTTTCCACCTCTTTGCAGCAACTGCTCTCACCAATTTCTACATTCACTTCTCCTGATATTGCTCTATCATTAAACTCTAAAAATAGCCCTCAATGAAGTGTTTCTAGCCAAACACACTCCATGTAGACTAAGATGTCAGCCATGCTATTCTAAAGTAACAAGACACCTACAAAAACTCACGTAGATTAGAAGTAGGTGGTATAAATCTCATACTGCAAGTGACTTCCTCACATATATAATATCATCTACCACTCCTATCAAAAGGTTCTGGACACTGCCAAACAAACATATTTACAGTCTCTCATATATGTTCAAGATTCTAACCTCAAGTGACCTTTTAATACATTTAAATCCCTTCTTACACCTCTCTTACCCAACGACCAGCTAATATCAGTGCACAAGATCTTGCTTCCTACTTCAAAGGCAAGATTGATAAGATCCTAAATGAAATGGTATGCTCTTCCTCAGCTTAGTCTCTCCACTCTGCACAAGATCTACATCTCTCATCCACAGGCATTATTTGCTCCCATTAATGGGTACAGGACTTTTTTAAGACTGCACCAACTTTGTGGAATACCCTCCCATACACACTAAGATTTTCGTCTAGTTTCTAATCCTTCAAGCATACCCTGAAATCAATAACATCCTCTCTATACAGTCCACACATATCCTTGAATATTTTTTCTTACTTTACTTTCACTTCCTGTTGACCCTGTCCTTATATAGCAATGCCTATTTCCCTATAGATTGTAAGCTTGCAAGCAGGGCCCTCTTACCTCTATGTCTGTCATTTATTACCGCGACAGACATAAATGGCAGACCTTGTGGGGTGTTCCTGGTATGCAGTGGCTAGCACTAGAGATGTGCGCGGACTCTCAGTTTTGGTTCTAATTCATCATTATGTTTTGGTTTTTGAAAAACCACCCCAAGTGTTTTGCTTATGATTTGGATTTCAATTCAGTTTAAAATAGATAAAAGATTGATAATCATTGATAAAAACCTATAAAAAAAAGCTAAAATAATGTACGTTTTGTAATCCAAAACCCCAAATTCTGACTTAAAATCTGAATTCTGGGACTTGTTTCAGATCAGATTTCCTCGGGGGATTCGGACCAGGTTTTGGCTCAATTCCACAAAATTTGGGTGGATTTGGATTTCTGGAGAACTGAACCGCATATCTCTACTCAGTGCAAATAGTATATGTGCAAGTGCGCGACCAACAGCAGCAGGTAAGAGGAAGGTCAATTCCTCAAAAACTAGACATTAGAGAAAGAGAAATGTATACCAGCGCTGGCTGTGCAAATCAAAATTGAAAATACATTGACAGCAGATTAAAATAGTAATAATAATAATAATAATAATAATAAGGATGGTTTGTTCTATGTAAAAAAGTAACAATTTATTTATATATCACATATAACACTGCTAAAAAGAAGGAATTCCTTTTGCCACAAGGTGGCAGTAAAACTGAGATATATCTTTATCTGGTAAACTTTCATAGATTTCACATTCTCCTATATTAAAGTTTGTCCATTCCTATAGGCTAGGACAGCCTCCCTTTGTGCAATTCACTGTAGGTAAATAGTTACCGGGTTCCCACGCGTTTCACTGGTACAGTCCAGCTTCCTCATATGCTCCTGAGGAAGCTGGACTGTACCAGTGAAACGCGTTGAGCTTACTTCATCCAATCTGGACTCCACTCTCCATTTGGCCTGCCAAGCCTGTCTTCCTTCGGCACATCTTTGGACCTCGCTCCCATCACTGAATCAAATCTTTTAACCGGTTTAACCAACACCCCTACAGCTACAAATGGACTTGCTCCGAGGCTGATGCTTACCAACGTGGGGACCCGGTAACTATTTACCTACAGTGAATTGCACAAAGGGAGGCTGTCCTAGCCTATAGGAATGGACAAACTTTAATATAGGAGAATGTGAAATCTATGAAAGTTTACCAGATAAAGATATATCTCAGTTTTACTGCCACCTTGTGGCAAAAGGAATTCCTTCTTTTTAGCAGTGTTATATGTGATATATAAATAAATTGTTACTTTTTTACATAGAACAAACCATCCTTATTATTATTATTATTATTACTATTTTAATCTGCTGTCAATGTATTTTCAATTTTGATTTGCACAGCCAGCGCTGGTATACATTTCTCTTTCTCTAATATCTCTACTCAGTACCTACCAAAAGTGGTCCAAGGAAGGACATCCGGTGAACCGACAACTGGGACATGGGCAACCCAGGCTCATTGATGTGAGTAGGGAGGGAAAGCTAGCCAGGCTGGTCTGATCCCACAGAAGAGCTGTAGCAAAAATTGCTGAAACAGTTAATGCTTCCTATGATAGAAAGATGTCAGAATACACAGTACATCACAGTTTGCTGCGTATGAGGCTGTGTAATTAGAGACAGGTCAGAGTGTTCATGAGGACTCCTGTCTACTGCCAAATGTGACTACAATGACCATGAGAGTATCAAAACTGGACCAATGAGCAGTGGAAGAAGGTGGCCTTTTCAAATGAATCATTTACTTGTATGTCATGTGGACAACCAGTTACATGTGCTTTGTTTTCTTGGGGAAGAGATAACACCAGAATGTTCTATGGAAAGAAGGCAAGCTGGCGTAGGCAGTGTGTTGCTCTGGGAATGTTCTGCTGGGAAACCTTGGGTTCTGCCATTGATGATATGGATGTTACTTTGCAGCATACCACATAGACATTGTTGAAGACCAATTACACCCCGTCATGACAATGGTATTTTCTGATGGCAGTGGTCTCTTTTAGAAGGATAATGCACCCTACCACACTGCAAAAATTGTTCAGGAATGGTTTGAAGAACATAACAAAGTGTTCAAGGTTTTGACTTGGCCTCCAAATTCCTCAGATCTCAATCCAATTATGCATCTGTGGGATGTGCTGGAAAAACAGGTCCGAGCCATGGAGGCCCTATATAGCAAATTACAGGACATAAAGGATCTGCTGCTAACTTTTTGGTGCAAGATATCACATGACACCTTCAGAGGTCTTGTGGAGTTCATGTCTCAAAGGATCAGAACAACAGTATTTTGGTGGCTTTTTTATGTCTGCTGTCCTGCGGTTGGATTTCCTGTCATAATAACAGATGCAGATATGCGCAGGAGGAGCAAACTTCCCAGCTTCTTAACATTATATTAATGGGTTCAGGGTAGTACGGATGGTGTAATGGTTAGCATTAATGCTTCACAGCACTGAGGTCATGGGTTTGATTCCCACCATGGTTCTGAGAATGCTGATTTTCATACAGGACTAAAAGCAACACTTTAAAAAGACATTTCATACACTTTAAATGAAGCCGCTGCGGCCGCTATACTTAATTCGCAACCTACGGACTTTTTACACCGTTAGCATACAGAGTCCCATACCGAATACGGACTTTGCGTACACACGCCACACTGGCTGTACAAAGTACACACAGTGCGTACATACCCAATGATACACCGTGATGGTCATTTACAGTACAGGAGAGGTCATAGGTCAGTTTGAATAGGTGGGCGATGTCTGTTCAAGATGCACTTGTGGGTGGTCTCCTCTGAGTTCCCGCCGCATACTTAATGTACAGTAAATACAGTTTATATCTATATTCTGCTCCTGCACATAACTATTCGCAGGAACATGCGATCTTCTTCAAACCAACACTGGAATATTACCTTTACAATACCCTACAGCTGGATACCAATCACCACCTTATAACCTTGTTCTGTCCCCTCCTATCCTGTAAAGGTGAATCCCTTCATTCTGTTACCATTTAAACTGTTGTAACTTACTGATGTGGTGCAGGGAGACTATGTGTACATTGTGCACTATTTGGATTAAGTATGTAATGTGTTTTGATAGCTTTCTATGCGTTCACAAACTCTACCGTAAATACTCATACCATGTGCTAATGCGCAGGACCGCGGGAGCGACCATACGCAAATTGCGGATATGTGCACACACGGCAGAACAAGTACACGCGCGGATGCCATCTGTGTGTAGTTTGTACGTGATGTGTGTACTGCAATATTTTTCAACTTTGACAGTCACCAATAACTGCCACTATATAATCAATAAACAGAAAAATATCTACACAATATCTACAGAAGTTTGGACGGTCGAGGGAGAGTAATAGGTGAGAAATATATAACCTAGTGGGATAGTAAAAAGCATGTATGTATGAATCCATGTCTGAGGGGCATGTATCATCGTACCGTATATGTAATAAGCTTCGAGGTATTGCACAGTATACATTAAATCCTTCTTATCCCGTATCAAGGGTCTGTAAATGGGCCAACAAACACTACTGAGCTCTTTTCGGCTTCTTGTTCCAACAAATGGGGTGCACATTTAGTTGATGATACATGGAGGGAGAAATATATGTGAGTGCTAGTGTATGTGGATATCACCTGTCGACCATGTGTGCCATGAACTGGAGGTTGCAGAGATGAAGATAAGACACATATATAAAATACATTCATATAAACATTTTGGGTAGGGCTGATGTCTTTTCCGGATGGATGTATCTGGGCAGAGGGGGAAACAAAAGAAAAACGGGTGAAAGAAACAGGCCATGAAATTCATTTGCAATCCTTATCATAACACTGTCTCTATGGATGGGTCATAAATTAAATCTGCTGCAATAACAGTGCCCTCGCTCCTTAGACTCATCAGATTTGTGCCATGCTTGCGCCGCATTAGAATTCGAACACACCTAAATATCGAACCAATAATTATGACGACTCCCAGGATACAAAGGAGAAACTTCCCCACACTCATAATGACATTCTGAGCCCAATCTCCTAAACCTGAGAACCATTTGAGTGGGTTCAACCATGAGACCCAGCCGGTCAGTTCATTACTCACAGTCGCTAAGGTAAGGTTGTGCTTCCTCCTGAACTCCCACTTCAACTGCAAGATATAGTCCATCTTTTGATCGATGATCTCCGTGGGGTGGTCAGTGCTGTTTGTAATATACGTACAGCACTTCACACCATATTGAGTTGCCAGAGTAACACAGTACCCACCTGTCACGGCTGTGACATAATTAAGGACCATCCTGTGCTGAATCAGTTCCTTGTTGTAAGCTTGTAACTCGCTTCCCGTATACCTGAAGGTGTCGTCATACATCTCAGTGATATTATCTATCAAGTTCGCTAGCGCATGGATATATCTATAATTTATAGTTCCTCTGGCAGTAGGGGTGATGTCTAATGCGAGAAGGAACTGAATCACGGTGGATTCGTGGATCAAATCAGAGGCTGCGTGCTCTGCCCTATCTATGAGGTGTCTCTTGATGATGTGTTCATAGTGAGTATGAGTATAAGGAGCCTGAGCACTGCGGTGAACGTCTTTCATCTTATCATGGGTTATGGTCATGACCTTTGGCAGTACTCTCCCAATATAACACAATCCCTCTGAGCTCAGGGCAAGCCACTTGTACGCCTTCCTCCCACATATGAAATAAGCATCATCTGGGAGAACATAGGGGACAAAATATAACATTACCATATTACAAATTTTCCAAGTAAAGAAACCAATCCCTAGTTCTCCCATCTGCTCAGTACAAGTATTGGGCTGGATGATATGAGCACAATACCCTGGCGATACTTTTCCAACCCACATGGTCTTGCTTCCACGAGTATACCTATACCGGAAATACCTCACACTTTTGGCTATTTGGCATACAAGTTCAGAGTGGGTATGCTATCAGCTCTGTGTGAAAAGGTCATTGTCTGGTTATTCCACGTTACTTCCCAATTTCCCGGTTTTCGGTAATTGGAAATAATAAAACACAAAAAGGACCTGTCTATATGATACTGGTGGAGCTTCAAACTAGGGGGCCTAGAGATATTGAATTTCTTGTCCACCGGTCTCCCACCCCGCAATTCGAGTACCTCATCTATTGCTAAAGGGTATGGTACTAATCCTGACTTGCTCTGACCTTGAGGTACCTGTGAGCACACCCAGCATTCTGTCTGGTTTAAGACCTTACCCACTAGTGAGTGGTAATCACTCAATGGATGACGGTCCATGTCAATATTAAGGTTGGACTGACATCTCTGGATGCACACATCCTCGACTATATTCTCACAATTCCTACAAATACAATATTAATCAGACAATAACCCCTCACAGTGCCTCCGAGCTCCCTGACTACCAGAGTGCTTACTGATGCCAGCCTTTACTAAAGTGATGTGCTGATCCTGAGATCCTACACATTCATACTTGCCATCAGTACCCATTCCAGATCCATGCTCGACCTCTCTGGGACCCTCACCAAAACAAACTGTCCTTATCAAAACCAGAATTACTAACAGAACCCGAAACGCAGTCTCTTGTGATCAATCCATTTCGTTAGGGGAAAGGAGGAAAATAAGAAGGAGAAAAGAAAGGAAAAATGCAGGGGGAGGTGAAAAAAAGAAAGTGGTACGACAACCGTTCTAGGTCTTGTTACTCTCTGTGCTCAGATGCCCTTCAACAGTCCTGCCTCTCAACTTTCCCGGAACAGACACTCCAGTGATACGAGATTCTCTACACTCTGCTCTTTGTCACGAGTTCTCTCCGGGTCAGCGACCTTCTTGCTGTGGGACGAGTGGACCCAAGTCTCTCTTTCGGTGACCTTCAATGCTGTCGTGCTGGTTAACAAGACTTGGTATGGTCCTTCCCACCTGTCTATGAGGCAACCTGAGCGTAAGAAATTTTGAATCATCACATAATCCCCAGGCTCAATGTCATGACAATTACTGTTCGGTAGGTCAGGAATCACCAGCTTTAAAATTCTTTGTTGATTTCTCAGCTGCTGGCTCATCCCAACCAAATATTTCACAGTCACTTTATTATTACATTTCAAATCATCCTGGGGGTCTATCATTACATGAGGTTGTCGACCAAAAAGAATTTCGAAGGGTGATAGGTTAAGGGGAGACCTGGGAGTGGTTCTGATGCTGTACAACACTAGTGGCAAAGCTTCTGGCCACGACAATCCAGTTTCAGCCATTAATTTGCTCAGCTTGTTCTTAATAGTGCTGTTCACTCTCTCCACCTTTGCACTCGCCTGTGGACGGTACAGAGTATGCAGCTTGCTATTAATTCCTATCAGTTTGCACATGACCTGATAGACTTCACCTGTAAAATGGGTACCCCTGTCACTTTCAATTATTCTAGGGATACCATATCTACACACAAATTCCAGCACAATTTTCTTTGCAGTGAACGTAGCAGTATTTGTGGCAGCAGGGAACGCTTCTACCCAGTTGGAAAATACATCAATACAAACTAACACATATTTTAAATTCCTACAGGGTGGTAACTGTATGAAATAGATTTGTATTACCTAAAAAGGTCCGTCTCTCGGAGGGATATGGGATGGCTCTGTTGGTATTGACTTTCCAATATTCTTCCTCAAGCAAGTAAAGCATGTCATTGCTCTCTTACCTGCATGAGAAGAGAATCCTGGCGCAAACCAGTAGGCTCTTACCAGCTTGCACATACCCTCTTTGCCCAGATGAGTCAGACCGTGTGCCGCCTCAGCTAAGCTTGAAAGATATGCTCTGGGGGCCACCGGCTTACCTTGTCCACCTGTCCACAGTCCTGAGGATTCCTGGCCATATCCCTTTGACCTCCAGACCGCCTTTTCCTGTAAAGAACACAAATCTTGCATTTCAATTAATTGTTGTATGTTGATCGTGTTAAATGTCATCAGTGATGTGTTTTTCGTTTGTATGGGGGTGCTGGCTGCTGATTTAGCAGCTTTGTCTGCCCGGCTGTTACCAAGTGAAATTGGGTCTTGGTTGTAAGTATGTGCTTTGCACTTGATAACAGCCACTCTGTCTGGTTCCTGTATCGCTGATAGAAGCCTTTTTATGTGGGACGCATGCGCTACAGGTGTGCCAGCTGCCGTCATGAAATTTCTGAGGCGCCATAGGGCCCCGAAATCATGCACTACTCCAAAGGCGTACCTGGAATCCGTGTATATATTAGCTGACTTACCCTTGGCCAATTCACATGCTCTGGTTAGGGCGACCAACTAAGCAACTTGTGCTGAGTGCGGTGGGCCCAGGGGTTCATCTTCTATGATACCACTGTCATCTACAACTGCATATCCAGTACACTAGTCTCCCGATTCTGTCTGTCTGTGGCAACTACCGTCAGTGTAGAAGGTAAAGTCCACTCCTTCCAGTGGGTTGTCACTAATGTCAGGTCTCGCAGTGAAAGTTTGGTTTAGGTATTCCATACAATCATGCGTATTGGTGTCTGCATTAAATCCTCCTTCACCATTATTCTCATCCTCCACCCTTTGTGCCTGTCCAGGCACACTTGGCAAGTAAGTTGCAGGATTTAGTGAGCTGCATCTCTTAATAGTGATGTTTACCGGAGCCATCAGTGATAATTCCCACTTTGTAAACCGAGCAGATGAGACATGTCTGGTTTGGGCTGAGTTCAGTAAGTCTGATACTGCATGAGGTGTATGAATGGTCCGGTCATGTCCTAACACTACGTCCTCGCTTTTACTTACCAGCAAAGCTATCGCTGCAACACTTCGCAAGCAAGTAGGGAGAGACTGCGCTACAGTGTCCAACTGGGCACTGTAGTATGCTACCGGTCTGCTGGCATCACCATGTCTCTGAGTTAACATGCCTGCCACGCACCCTGCACTTTCTGTACCGTACAATTCAAAGGGCTTCTCATAATCTGGCATACCTAATGCAGGTGCCTGTAATAGGCACTGTTTGAGTCTCTCAAATGCCAGTTCGAACTCATCTGTGTGCGAGATCCGTTCTGGTTTGTTTGAAGAGACCATTTCTTGCAAAGGTAAAGCCAGGAGAACATTGGCTTGCAGAAGACTCTTGTGGGGGTGCACTCTTATGTAAATTTATATAAATGAAATTATTAAAACATAACTTTTAATAGTTAATTATAATAAGAAAAAATCCACACTAACTTATTTGCCCACTATAAGTCAGTAAGACATATTAGATAGTATCTGTGTACCAACATACATATAGTGTTAAATCATCTATATCTCTTAAAAGTAAGATATCGCCAAGATGTGACTGCATAAATTTTTGAGAAATTTTTGGAAATGTTCTGGTTAGTCTAGGGTATTTAGACTCGCAGGGGGATGTAGACACTGACTCTACACCCAGATCCTCTCCAACCAGCACAAGCTAGGCTTGTTTTAATGAGACCTCAATGGGTCGTCGGACCGGACTAGTATTAGGAGTATAGATCCTAATCACGTATATATAAACAAAACATTGACCTCTATGGGACCTTATAAATATCAGTAATAGAAGTTGATCCGCTTACTCCAAAAATGTTTGAGAAAAATGTTATACAGGATCAGTTTAAGAGTTTATGAGAAAGAGGAAGAAATAAAGGATGATTTCAAGAAGAATGTGGTGATCCTGCTGTTGGTGTAAAGTCAAAATGAGTAAGAAATTACAACGAGTATTCCCTGGGGGTCCCCCTCACAGATACTGACCCAGCCCACCACCGTTTTGCTTCCAAGATCGGACGAGATCGGGCTCTATCGGTGGGGTATGGTAGTAATTTCTAGACACAAATGTTATTGACTTACCAATGAGAGTGCACCTATGGAGAGGATAAGAAGAGAAGAGGAAATGTTGCGGATCTACTGTCTACGTTAGACACTGGATTAACCAGTGAATCATAGATGAGAGTCCGTGGATGTCAAAAGATAAGAAAGATAGAAAGATAGAGACACGTGAGAGAGAGAATTTTGAGAAGTGACTATATCACAAAGATGCCTGTAACAATATCAAGGTAATAGGTCTAATTAATCCAAAAGTGCCTAGACCTGAGAATTTGTGGTCATAAGTTTCCTCGCAGTAAGAAAGAAATAAATATTAAAAAATGACCAGGTACCAGTGACAAAATCAGGGCACTGGGTCTGATTAAATCTAGGGTGCCCAGACCAGAAGGTTGGTACTTATACACAATTGTAAATACACACCACACTGGTCCACCGAACTACTTGACACTGAGAGACTCCAGCTAATCACACTAAACAGATATGTATTTAAGTGTCTCTTTGTTGCTGGGCTGTTCAAGGTGTAGTATCCGGCTCCCACGGAGGTATGTCCAGGGCAAATCGGTGCACCTGGGTATTTTCAAAAAATGGTTATTACTTTGTTAATACTGCCCCATGATGTTGTTTAGTTCTTATTGCCACTTAATGACTGATGTCAGTATTATATCCTTTAGGCGAGGAATAGTAGCTATTACCCAATTCCCTGGGTCTACATGTGAATACAGTCAGTTTACTTTAAATGAAAAAGCTGTTTGTAGGCAAACTCCTGGGGACAATATAAGTTCCTTTGTCCCTAATTCACACTAATGACCAGGAATATGAGAATGTGTGCTTGTACCAATACCAGCATGATTGGTATATGCAAAAAATTATTTTAAGTAAACTGATAGAAAAATACCGGTCTCTGCCCAGGTCCCTGGGTCAGTGTAAAGTTGATAGGATCTAGAAAATATCCCTAGCATCCAATGTCCATGCTGGAAACGCTGGAAAATGCGTTTCACCCGTCCTGCGGGCTTGTTCACTTCCAGTGATACATATAATACTGACATCAGTCATTAAGTGGCAATTAGAACTAAACAACATCATGGGGCAGTATTAACAAAGGAATAACCATTTTTTGAAAATACCCAGGTGCACCGATTTGCCCTGGACATACCTCCGTGGGAGCCGGATACTACACCATGAACAGCCCAGCAACAAAGAGACACTTAAACACATATTTGTTTAGTGTGATTAGCTGGAGTCTCTCAGTGTCAAATAGTTCGGTGGACCAGTGTGGTGTGTATTTACAATTGTGTATAAGTACCAACCTTCTGGTCTGGGCACCCTAGATTTAATCAGACCCAGTGCCCTGATTTTGTCACTGGTACCTGGTCATTTTTTAATATTTATTTCTTTCTTACTGCGAGGATACTTATGACCACAAATTCTCAGGTCTAGGCACTTTTGGATTAATTAGACCTATTACCTTGATATTGTTACAGGCATCTTTGTGATATAGTCACTTCTCAAAATTCTCTCTCTCACGTGTCTCTATCTTTCTTATCTTTTGACATCCACGGACTCTCATCTATGATTCACTGGTTAATCCAGTGTCTAACGTAGACAGTAGATCCGCAACGTTTCCTCTTCTCTTCTTATCCTCTCCATAGGTGCACTCTCATTGGTAAGTCAATAACATTTGTGTCTAGAAATTACTACCATACCTCACCGTTAGAGCCCGATCTCGACCGATCTTGGAAGCAAAACGGTGGTGGGCTGGGTCAGTATCTGTGAGGGGGACCCCCAGAGAATACTCGGTGTTGTAATTTTTGACTCATTTTGACTTTACACCAACAGCAGGATCACCACATTCTTCTTGAAATCATCCTTTATTTCTTCCTCTTTCTCATAAACTCTTAAACTGATCCTGTATAACATTTTTCTCAAACATTTTTGGAGTAAGCAGATCAACTTCTATTACTGATATTTATAAGGTCCCATAGAGGTCAATGTTTTGTTTATATATACGTGATTAGGATCTATACTCCTAATACTAGTCCGGTCCGACGACCCATTGAGGTCTCATTAAAACAAGCCTAGCTTGTGCTGGTTGGAGAGGATCTGGGTGTAGAGTCAGTGTCTACATCCCCCTGCGAGTCTAAATACCCTAGACCAGCGTTTTTCAACCGCTGTGCCGCGGCACACTAGTGTGCCGCGGGCGGTTCTCAAATGTGCCGCCAGAGATGCCCATTGTCACCTCACTCGGGCAGCGCTGGGATCTCCTGAGTTGCCCCGACACAGCCACGTTCGTGACCTGTTGAGATGCAGCGTGACTTCATAGGTCACGCACGTCTCCTTCCCCTCCGTCTGCCTCTGCCGAGTTACTTCCTGCTCATCGCTGCTGCTCCCTGCTCCCTGGCAGACACTCGCGCTGCTGGCGTTGGAATAGCTGCTGTAGGGGGTCAGTATTTTTATTTATTTTATTACATAAGGGGCCAATATTTGTAATTGCTGTGGGGGTCAATAAGTATCATTAGTGTGGGGGCCAATGTGTGCCATTACTGTGAGGGCCAGTGCATTTGTTTTATTAATGTGGGGGCATAATGTGTAATTGCTGTGGGGGTCAATAAGTATCATTACAGTGGGGGCCAATGTGTGCCATTACTGTGAGGGCCAGTGCATTTGTTTTATTAATGTGGGGGCATAATGTGTAATTACTGTGGGGACAGAGTGTTTAAATGCTGTGGGGGAAAATGTGTTTTATTACTGCAAGTGGGCCAGTGCATGTAATATATCTTGATATTTGTTATTATATATTTTTGATGGTGTGCCTCAGCATTTTGAAATCTTGTTTAGTGTGCCGCGACTTTAAAAAGGTTGAAAATCACTGCCCTAGACCAGGCATTCCCAACCACGGTCCTCAAGGCACACCAACAGTGCAGGTTTTAGTGATATCCAAGCTGCAGCACAGATGGTTAAATCAAAATAACTTAGCTACTAATTAAGTCACCTGTGCTAAAGCCTGGATATCACTAAAACATGCACTGTTAGTGTGCCTTGAGGACCGTGGTTGGGAATGCCTGCCCTAGACTAACCAGAACATTTCCAAAAATTTCTCAAAAATGTATGCAGTCACATCTTGGCGATATCTTACTTTTAAGAGATATAGATGATTTAACACTATATGTATGTTGGTACACAGATACTATCTAATGTGTTTTACTGACTAATAGTGGGCAAATAAGTTAGCGTGGATTTTTTCTTATTATAATTAACTATTAAAAGTTATGTTTTAATAATTTCATATATACAAATTTACATAAGAGTGCACCCACACAAGAGTCTTCTGCAAGCCAATGTTCTCCTAAGTTTCCCTCTGACTCCACCCAGAGTCTCCCGCAGCGCATTGGCAGCTACAATATGTGAGGGGGGTAGCTGAGAATTTTAGGAGGCCTGCCAGTCTCTCTTTGGTGGGTACCTCCTTGTTTCCCCTGCGTGTGGCTCGTAATTTCTCCTAAGTGGTCCCTGATCCCAATTATGTGCATTGTAGTGTGGTTCATATCCTGGTCTAGGGGGTCGGTATACATTATGTGTACCTTTATTACTACATTCCCTCGAGTAATGTCCTACCTTTTGACAAGTATAACATGTTACTACACGTGACTTACCATCAGGGGTCTGGGGTTTTGGCTGATATGGCTTTTTTGTAAGTGCGTCTATACTTACTGTCATCAGCTTTTCCCCCTGAGTCTCCCTGTGCTTACTGATGTTCCTATCGTGCTCGATAGCGGACTCTCTTAATGCAGCCACCGAGATACCTCTCCAGTTTGGTAGAGAGGTCTGCACTCTTGTCAGGGCTGGTGCAAGGGTTCTTGGCACCCTAGGCAAAACTTCAGCCTCCATTCCCCTATACCCCCCCCCAAAAAAAAAAAAAAAAACATTGGCCACCACAGGTATAAATAACAACAAACACATCTGCCCCTTTCAGGAAAAAAAGAAAAAAACACTTTGGCCTCCACAGGGTAAATAAAACACACATTGAGGCAGACACACATACACACACACACTCACAATGACACTCATACTGAGGCAGAGGCACACACACACTCATACTGAGGCAGAGGCACACACTCATACTGAGGCACACACACATACTGAGGCAGAGGCCCACACACACTCATACTGAGGCAGAGGCACACATACTGAGGCAGCGGCACATACACACTCATACTGAGGCACACACTCATACTGAGACACACACACTGACATTCATACTGAGGCAGATGCACACACACTCATACTGAGGCACACACACACTGACACTCATACTGAGGCAGATGCACACACACACACTGACACTCATACTGAGGCAGACACACACACACACACACACACACACACACACACACATACTGAGACACACACACACACACTGACACTCATACTGAGACACACAAACACTGAATCGCATACTGAGACACAGACACACACACTGATACTGAGACACACACTGATAGACACACACTGATACTGAGACACACACTGATACTGAGACACACACACACTGACACTCATACTGAGACAGAGGCACACACACACTGATACTGAGACACACACTCATACTGAGAAACACACACTGATACTGAGACACACACAAACACACACTGACACTCATACTGAGGCACACACACACACTGATACTGAGACACACACACACACACACACACACACACACACACACACACACACACTGGTACTGAGACACACTCTGACACTCATACTAAGATACACACAAACACACACTAACACTCATACTGAGACACACTCACTGATACTGAGACACACAAAAACACACACACTGACACTCATACTGAGGTAGAGGCACACACACACACTGATACTGAGACACATACACACACTGACACTGAGACACACACACACACACACACACACACACACACACTGAGACACACTCTGACACTCATACTAAGATACACACAAACACACACTGACACTCACACTGAGACACACACACTGATACTCTTACTGAGGCAGAGGCACACACACACACACACACACACACACACACACACACTGATACTGAGACACACACACACTGATACTGAGGCACACACACACACTGATACTGAGACACACACACACACTGGTACTGAGACACGCTCTGACACTCATACTAAGATACACACAGACACACACTGACACTCATACTGAGACACACACACACACACACACACACACACACACACACACACTGACACTCATACTGAGGCAGAGGCACACACACACACACACACACACACACACACACACTGATACTGAGACACACACACACTGATACTGAGACACACAGAAACACACACTGACACTCATACTGAGAAACACACACTGATAATGACACACACACACACACTGAAACTCTGGGACAGAGGCACACACACACACTCATATATTGGAGGCACACACCCACTCTCCACAGTAGTTACCTCCAGCTCTAGCTCTGATCACAGGAGCCAGTCTCCCAAAGAGCAGGCAGGCCAGGCAGAGCCGCAGACAGACCGCGGGGAGAACTGGCAAAGTCGGGGCGTGGCCTAATCACGGACATGTGGCCACGCCCCCCCTTTTTTTAAACACACACAAAGCAGCAGTCTATGGAGCCGGCTCCGGCCGGCAGAGAAGGGACACGGTGACGGGACCGGCTGAGGGGGAAACCACCTCTCTGCTGCCACTGCATATCTTCTGCAGAGAGGTGGTGAATTAAACAAAATCAGTGGTGGATCCCGGGACACTGGGTAGGGTACAGTGGCCTGGAATGGCCAAAAAGCATCAGTTTCCTATCACTCGGTTTAGCAGCGTTGCAGGACTACCCCCGCAGCGCTGCTACTAGTAGTGTGTCCATGCCGCCGGGTGTCCTGCTGCTGCTGTATTGCATGGGGGCTACAGGGAGGGGGACCAGGGCTCCTGGCAGCCTCAGCGTGCCGCCCTCTGAGTTCCCTGCGCTCATAGGCAGCTGCCTAAAGCTGCCTAGTGGAAGCGCCGGCTCTGACTCTTGTTCTCAGTGCCTCCTTCAACCCGTCCATTAATACAGTAACAGCTACTTCCCTGTGATGTGCATTGTCTTTAATGTCCTCGATCCCAGTGTATCTAGCCATTTCCTGCAGTGCTCGATGGAAATATTTGGATGCTATTTCACCTTCTTTTTGCCTTATGCAGAAAATTTTATTCCATTTGACAACAGTAGGGAAATACACTCCTAGTTGCAGATTGATTTGCTTTACGTTTTTCTGATTGTATTCATCAGTGAGAGGTACTTCTGCATCTAACTTACCGTCTGCTATAAATTTCGTGATGTCAATATTTGAGGGTAAACACACTCGTAGCACTGTTCGCCAATCTTTATTTGTAGGCTCATGGGCGTTACCTAACTCTTTAATGAATCTCTGGCATCCGACTAGATCTTTCCTGGGATCGGGAAATTCAGACATAATTGACCTTAACTCTGCCCGGGACCAGGGACAATGCATGGCAATGTTCCTGATGGGAGTTACTCCCTGATTGTCAGTTTACCCATTGGGGACTGCAATTACCCTGACAGGATTTAATTCAATTACATCCTTCTGGTTTGATTCTACAATGTGGGGAGCTATTGTCTCTGCATAATGTATGGTACCATACTTACCTGTGGACACGACCTCACTTATTTCTCCGCTAGTGGGCCTTGCTACAACTCTTGTTGGTTGGGCCGTGCCCACCTGAGTGTCCTGTATGGTGGCTGCTAGAGAGAGTGCCGATATCGTGCTGGGCTCATCTTCCTGCTCGCAGTCCTGGGGAAAATTTAAAACGGGATACAACTGGCAAGGGTTAGCGTTAGTACATTAATCAATTACTCTCCTATCCTGTACCAATGTACCATTGTCTGTAGCCACTTTCTCCCCCACAATATATGGTGGTGGTGGTGCGGTCGCCATTGTTTTCCCGCTAGGTTTGGAACCTGCAGCGCAATCTAATTCCCTTTGCACATCCCCCTCCTGTTGCCATAAATTTAAACAATCTGTACAGTATGTCTAATACTTTGTTTTCTGGATGTTATCAGACATATCCTTATCCTTAAGTTCTGCAATACCTCCGGTTCAAAGCTGCCCACTGTAGGGAATGGTACCCTATCTTTGTCAGTCATACGTACCCATTCAGACAAAAAGTCTTCAGTGTGTGTACCATATTTTCCACACATAACAAACCTCGCTGACCCCTTGGGCCATGGCTCTTCAACCTGAACCCTGGCTACAAAACATCCACCGCTTGTGCAATTGGATCCCATCGCAGACTTTTTCCCTTTTTACGCAATCCCCAATGCACAATACGAATAGACGGTGAAAGTTCTTAGAGCGCTTTCACCCACTCCTTCTCCACTGAGTACCACGACTCACTCCAATAGTGACCACCGTGTACCCAGCGAGGTCCCTATCTGGTTTCTATTTACTGGAAGTGTTAGGAGTGATTTACCTATTCCAGTGAATATACACCGCTGGAGATTTTCCTGAGAGAGACCAGCGAAAACTCCCTATACACTTATACACAAATCATGCTTGCGTATGCTCTACACAGCACTACTGATACCGCGGTTCTACGCAAAAGCTCGTAAAAGGGGTATCAAGTTGCGCTGTATATATCACACCCACAAACGCGCGGTCCAATCGCACAGCGTATAGGTACTTGTTACCTATCTGCCGTACGACCATGGGTCGATGTACAAACTGCGACCCTCAGCCCGGAGCGTAATACAAAAACCTTTTTTACTTCAATACTTCGCAATACTATATCCACTCACTCCTACGTTCGCTCACTCAAATACACTTTGTTTTTCTGTACAGAAAATTTTAATTCATTCAGATAGGCAGCTTTACCCCCAGAGGCAATACAGTTTTAAACAAAAGTTTTATACTAATCTGCTTTAGAAACCGGGCAGTTTTGTGCTATTGTAGCATGGCTACTGTCCCACCTTTTAGCTAAACGACACTATTGTGTAATGTGTACTTAGCGCCCGTACTCTTACGCACTTTGCATAAACACGCGACCGTGCGTGTCTCTTACGCTGCATGCGCAGTCCTGTACTTTGTCCGAGACACATGTACAAAACCGTACGTCCGCAATAAAACAAATCCCACAACTTCTATAAATGTGAGCAATACTAACTATAATCGCTCACTTAACACAACACACAGTTTTTTTCCCTGTATAAACCTTTACAATCAGGCCAGACTGTGTTTGTGCTTTACACTTACTTCCTTAAACATTTATTTTAGTTTTAACTATATAGCAAAAAATGTATCCGGTTTCACACAGATCTAAATTAATCTAGCAATCTGAGTCTTATGGCAACAATGTGAGAGGATATACAAAGTATGGGTGCCTTTTGTTGTGTACGCTTTTGGCGGCAAAAAAAAATTCACAGATTTTTAAATAGCTTTTTTCCTGTTTGTTTTACGGGTTCTACCAGCATCTCTACAAACCATACAGATCAGACGTTATCTAATCAGCACACAAGTAGGGTTTTTAGTGTATCCACCGACCAAGAAAAGGTTACATAGGATACTTTCTGTCCACCCTTTTGCTGATAGATTAAGTCTGCTGTGACCTGTTAGGCTGTGAGTATGTGGAAAAACCAGACGATGCCCCCAATTGAGAATGCTGATTTTCATACAGGACTAAAAGCAACACTTTAAAAAGACATTTCATGCACTTTAAATGAAGCCGCTGCGGCCGCTATACTTAATCCGCAACCTACAAACTTTTTACACCATTAGCGTACAGAGTCCCGTACCGAATACGGACTTTGCATACACACGCCACGCTAGCTGTACAAAGTACACACAGCGCGTACACACCCAATGATACACCGTGAACCCTTAACAGCTATGCAATGTGATAATAATACACTTTAAACCTTAGCAGGGAAAGGAAGACACGACACCAGATTGTAATTAAACTACTGGGTTCCGACACCACAGCGTATTTTTACTGAAAGGGGGTTACAATAACAAAGCAATACAATACAAAAGAATAATGGCTACAGTCAATGATACATACTTGTTTGGATTTCGCCGCGCTACCCAGTCTGGTCCTCTGTCATCTAGATAGATAACTTTGTGAGTCTTGTGTGACCAGGCCTGCAGCAGGCATCTTTTATACAATCTTCCAAAACTTAACACAATGGACACTGTAATCTCTTTGTCCATTGGACACAGGGATGGTAATTTACAGTACAGGAGAGGTCATAGGTCGGTTTGAATAGGTGGGCGATGTCTGTTCAAGATGCACTTGTGGGTGGTCTCCTCTGAGTTCCCGCCGCATACTTAATGTACAGTAAATACAGTTTATATCTATATTCTGCTCCTGCACATAACTATTCGCAGGAACATGCGATCTACTTCAAACCAACACCGGAATATTACCCTTACAATACCCTACATCTGGATAACAATCACCACCTTATAACCTTGTTCTGTCCCCTCCTATCCTGTAAAGGTGAATCCCTTTTTCTGTTACCATTTAAACTGTTTTAACTTACTGATGTAGTACAGGGAGACTATGTGTACATTGTGCACTATTTGGATTAAATATGTAATGTGTTTTGATAGCTTTCCATGCGTTCACAAACTCTACCGTAAATACTCATACCACGCGCTAATGCGCAGAACCGCGGGAGCGACCATACGCAAATTGCAGATATGTGCACGCACGGCAGAACAAGTACACGCTCGGAGGCCATCTGTGTGTAGTTTGTACGTGATGTGTGTACTGCAATATTTTTAGACTTTGACAGCCCTAACTGTTTAGAGTTTGTATATTCTCCCCATACTTGCGTGGGTTTCCTACGGGTACTCCGGTATCCTCCCACAATCCAAAAATATACTGGTAGGTTAATTGGATACCAACAAAATTAACCCTAGTGTTAATGTGTGTTTGTGTGTGTGTGTGTGTGTGTGTGTGTGTGTGTGTGTGTGTACATGTGGCAGGGAATATAGATTGTAAGAACCACTGGGGCAGGGACTGATGTGAATGGCCATTTATTCTCTGTAAAGCACTGCGGAATATGTGTGCACTATATGAATAACTGGTAATAAATAATAATAATAATAATAATAATAATAATAAATAATGGGTTAACATCATGTGCACCATATGCAAAATATGTGGTGTAATGCAGTGACCAGCACTGGAACAATGTGCCCAGCACCAGTCAAGTAGCAGTGGTGGATGGGGTACCAGTCTAAATTTGGCACTGGCCACAAGCCAATCATGGCTCGCAGAATGCTGGCCAATAGACAGTGGTGGCTACTTGAATTTGCACCAGATGCAAGCCATTCATAGCTTATGGGCCACAAGCCAACCAAAAGAAGCAATTAATTACGGCTCCCCTCATCATAAAACCAACCGCTCATAGCGTCTGACTTCACATGCCACCGAGCTGCGGTCAAGAGAAGATGTCATGTGAATAGCTCAGATGTCTGAAGAAGAGGCGAGAAGATGGCACCATTAAGAAAAGATAGGCTGAGTGGATGAAGAAAAGAGGTGTCGTCTTTGGAGAGAATGAACCAGGGGCAGAAGAAAAAAGATGAGGGCTGGCGATTGCTGCAGGTGGTGGAAAGCAAATAGCAAAACAAAGCTCCCCACTGCACCCCCCCCCCTTCCCTCCCTAGGCCTCTTGGTGAAATCAGGCCTCAGGCCTGAGGGGCATGTTAGGCAGGCAGAGAAACTATTATGTGACATAATGTGTAAAAGAGACTCTACTGTGTAGTGTAACGTGTATAAGGGGTGCTACTGCTTTGTGTAATGTGAATAAAGGGCTTTACAGTATTGTGTAACATGAATAAGGGGCACTATTGTGCACATAATGTGAATAAGGGGCACTACTGTGTGCATAATGTCAATAAGGGGCACTACTGTGTGCATAATGTCAATAAGGGGCACTACTGTGAGGTGTAATTTGAATAATTCTGCATTTTTGAGTGGTACAATTTGAATTGGGGGATATTGTGTGGCCACACCCCTTCTCCATGAGGCCATGCCCCTTTTTTAAATATACGGGCACAGGGCACCAAAATGTCTAGTTACAGCTTTGATCACTGTGACTTTTCATTCTTTCCAACTATCCCGATTTAGCGGGTTGCAGTGTCTTGCGCTGGGTGGAGGGCACTTGGGAGGCTCCCCGTCACTCACTGCTCTGCACAGCAGAGCAGCAATTAATAGGTGCTGTGTGGATGCGCACAGCACTAATTCACTTAAGGCAGAGGGACTGGGGGCATGCCAGCAGCTCACAGAGCACTGGTCATGCCCCCTCAGTGACAAAATTGGGAGGCATGGCTTGCAATCGCTGCATTCCACAATGCCATGTCCCCTTTATGAGAGGCTACACCCATTTTGGACGTGGTCGCCGCTCTTCCGCGCAGAAGTCCCGACTTCAGCAGCAATGTTGGGAGGTATGACTTTGGGAGTACTGCGTGCAATGATGCAGCACCCGTTCTGCACATGAGCAGTACATGTTCTGCACATGCACAGTTCAGCAATCATTGGATATGTACGTAAACCAACTTTTTGCGCACACCTCTGAATTAGCGCCATAGAGAGAACATGTAAGAGTATGTTTCTTAAAGTGACGTTAATGTTTCATTTTCTGTAAGGCTGTGTATGTGTATGGCGAGAAGTAGGAAAATTGCCTTAAATACCAACAGTGAGTGCTTCATGTAGTTGCCATGCCAACAGCATGTGGAAAGGCCACCGTTGTAGGTAAAGTATTTTCCATAGAATAAAGTAGCCGCAGAGTAACTTATGTGCTGCAGGAAAAAAAAAGAAAAAAGGAAATAATGGCATAAGGAGAGAATAGAGGAAAGGTATTGTTGTTACACAAATGTTTCCTTTGCTATAGTGTTGTCCATGGAAATAATATCCCCTCATAACATAGAAGTACACCTCAGTGGTGCTTTCCTTCAATGTGTGAGGAAGGCTGCGGTGGGGGTTACTTACCCCCACGAGGCTGCAGAGGCAGGTGACGGATCCATCTGGCCAGCGAAGCAGAGGATTCAAGTTCCTCCAATCAGGGTTAAGGATTTCAAATCCCGCACCAACAGCGAACCAATCCCGGCATGCGGGTTGGCGTCCAATGGGAAGCTGCTACGGCGAGCCAATCAGTGCTTGCCGCGGCGAGCCAATGGAAATCCACCACGTCATAGCTCCTCCCTTTCCCAGTGTGAACCACCAGCGGAAGAAGACCCGCAGAGAGTGCTGCAGCGCTTGGGAAGTAAAAGAGCTAACGAAGCTCCCCGCAGCATCCTCTCCCAACGGGTCTGGTAGGAGGCCCTGGGCCATCACCACCTTTATCTAATACCTCCCTAGACCACTGGGTCACCGGGCACTAGGCCTGTGGACACAAACAGGCAATAGGCCTGAGTGCTAGTTAGGAGTACTGGGACCCCTTTATTTATAGTGATCTTGGCATTAGGCCAAGATCACTTGTGATCAAGTAGGTGGGCGCTAGGCCCGTGGGTGAATACGGGCACCAGGCCTGAGCTCACATTAGAGGGCGCTAGGCCCTAGTCATAGTTCATTGACCCAAGTAGCCAGGCCTAAAGGCCTGTGCTGTATCATAAGGGTGATCGGAGCAATAGGCCAGGACTACCCCAATCTGCCCATTGTCAAGGTTTGCAATAGGCCCAAATAATTTCACTCCTGGCCGGCTGGGAATATTCAGGGGCAATAGGTCAACATATAGCGTGTATTTCTGTAGGGACTGAAACAGGCTCTGGTTACTCCGGCGTGCCCCTCAATGTCTGATCCTGTCATTACAGGCATGGCCATAACTAGAGGGGGACAAGGGGGTCACGTGCCCCGAGCGCTGGGATGTAGGGGGCACTAGAAAGGCAGGTTTTGGTGCTGCACTTAGCTGCCATTGCTCCCGCTTGCTCCAGCTGACAGCCTGTGACAGCAGAGGCTCCTGGTGCTTCCGGGTTGCAGCTGGAACATTGTGCGTGTGATGTTACACGCAGGCATTGAGAGGCTTGGAGAGAGGACGGAGGCAGGAGTTCGGCGACCGGGAGTGTACCCAAGTGCGCCCAACAATAAAAGAAGGTGAGTGCTTGGGCAGCACTGGGTCAACACTATGCTAAGCCTGCACACTAAACTGATAGGAGGAGGGGGGAGTGAATGTGTGCTGCCTTTTGCCCAATAAATGTGTACTCCCAATAAATATATATAAATATATATAAAATATGTACCCTGACTAAAGCACAAGGAGGGTAAAAGATGTACACATTAAGGTATTTAAACTAGAGATGAGCGGGTTCGATTCTCCGAGTTCCTAATCCCCCCGAACTTCACCTATTTTAGACGGTTCCGAGGCAGCCTCGGATCTTCCCGCCTTGCTCGGTTAACCCGAACGTCATCATCCCGCTGTCGGATTCTCGCGAGATTCGTATTCTATATAAAGAGCTGCGCGTCGCCGCCATTTTCACTCGTGCATTGGAGATTGAACAGAGAGAACGTGGCTGCGTTCTCTGCCTGAAAAGCTCTGTAATCTGTGCTCAGTGTGCTGCAAATATCTGTGCTCAGTGTGCTGCAGATATCTGTGCACAGTGTGCTGAAAATATCTACGTTCTCTGCCTGAAAACGCTCCATATCTGTGCTCAGTGTGCGGCAAACATCTGTGCTCAGTGTGCTGCATTGTGGGGACTGGGGATCACCAGTATATAATTATAGTAGTACAGTAGTACAGTAGGCCATTGCTGTATCTTGCAGCTCTGTGTCAAGTATACTATCTCTGTGCTGCATTATTGTGAGCAGTATATAGTAGGACAGTGCAGCATTTTGGTGACCAGCAGTATACATATAGGCCCTCATTCCGAGTTGTTCGCTCGTTGCCGAGTTTCGCTATATTGCAATTAGTCGCTTACTGCACATGAGCAAGGTTTGCAGAGCGCATGCGCTTAGTTATTTTACTCAAAAGTTAGGTATTTTACTCACGGCATAACAAGGATTTTTCATTGTTCTGGTGATCGGAGTGTGATTGACAGGAAGTGGGTGTTTCTGGGCGGAAACTGACCGTTTTATGGGAGTGTGCAAAAAAACGCTGGCGTTTCTGGGAAAAACGCGGGAGTGTCTGAAGAAACGGGGGAGTGTCTGGGCGAACGCTGGGTGTGTTTGTGACGTCAAACCAGGAACGAAACTGACTGAACTGATCGCAATGGCTGAGTAAGTCTGGAGCTACTCAGAAACTGCTAAGAATTTTCTATTCGCAAATCTGCTAATCTTTCGTTCGCAATTCTGCTATGCTAAGATACACTCCCAGAGGGCGGCGGCTTAGCATGTGCAATGCTGCTAAAAGCAGCTAGCGAGCGAACAACTCGGAATGAGGGCCATAGTACAGTACAGTAGGCCATTGCTGTATCTTGCAGCTATGTGTCAAGTATACTATCTTTGTGCTGCATTATTGTGAGCAGTATATAGTAGGACAGTGCAGCATTTTGGTGACCAGCAGTATACATATAGTACAGTACAGTACAGAAGGCCATTGCTGTATCTTGCAGCTCTGTGTCACTTCTAGTATCCTGATCAGTGCTCAATATCTGCTGCATTGTTGTGACCAGTATGTATACTGTACTGTGCGACGTGTGTTATACACCTGGTGATTTTATACATCCTGTAATCTGTACTGAGCGATGTGTGAGATACACCTGGGGATTATACACCCTGTATACTGTACTGTGCAACTTTTGTGATACACCTGGTGATTATACACACTGTATACTGTACTGAGCGATGTGTGAGATACACCTTGGTATTATACACCCTATATCCTGTACGGTGTGATGTGTGAGATACACCTGAGGATTATACACCCTATATACTGTACTGTGTGATGTGTGAGATACACCTGGGGATTGTACACCCTATATACTGTACTGTGCGATGTGTGTTATACACCTGGTGATTATACATCCTGTAATCTGTACTGAGCGATGTGTGAGATACACCTGGGGATTATACACCCTATATACTGTACTGTGTGATGTGTGAGATACACCTGGGGATTGTACACCCTATATACTGTACTGTGTGATGTGTGAGATACACCTGGGGATTGTACACCCTATATACTGTACTGTGTGATGTGTGAGATACACCTGGGGATTATACACCCTATACACTGTACTGTGCGATGTGTGTGATACACCTGGTAATTAATTATACACACTGTATACTGTACTGTGCGACATGTGTTATACACCTGGTGATTATACATCCTGTAATCTGTACTGAGTGATGTGTGAGATTCACCTGGGGATTATACACTCTATATACTGTACTATGTGATGTGTGAGATACACCTGGGGATTATACACCCTATATTATTATAATTATTATCCTTTATTTATATGGCACCACAAGGGTTCCGCAGCGCCCAATTACAGAGTACATAAATAATCAAACAGGAAAACAGCAACTTACAGTTGATGACAGTATAGGACAAGTACAGGGTAAATAAACATAGTTACATCAGCAGATGACACTGGAATAAGTATCAGGTGGCAGAAGACTGCTGGATGTGGTGCAGTTGAAGATTATTAAAGTAAGACAAAGGATAAGCACATGAGGGAAGAGGGCCCTGCTCGTGAGAGCTTACAATCTAAAGGGGAGGGTTAGACAGACATGGGTGACACAGATGGGGTACATAGAGAACGTGGAACAGAGGGTTAGGATGAGATTTGGCTGGGTTTGGTGAAGAAGTGGAACCCCAGAAGGCACAAGTCAATACTTAACATTGCAACATTTTACTGGGCTATGCAGGAAAAAATTAAAAATAGGGGAAAAAATAAATAAAAAATCGATAACTTCTACCGCTTTCAAAAAGGTCAATGGAAGCTGAAATAATGGACAACTACCTCATGGAAGCCAGATACAGTATACCAAACAGTACTTAGCAGAGTTTGGAATGAGTGCTTATGAAATACAGTAACATTTTGTCATAATATTTCAGAAACTGCATGGCTGGTCTCTTGCATTCTTTTGCTCTAATACACCACCTGCTTTAGGATTTATATTCAAAAACGTCAGTCTTCTTGGAAAGTGGTTTGTTCCTTTGTAAGGTAAAGAGAACAAACGTTCTCAAACAACGGTTTCACAATTTCTTTTTCCTCTGGGAAAGGATTGTGGATTTGCAGGAATATCTGAGCATTTCTGTAATCAGAAAGCAGCGACTTTCTACAAATGTTTACATTAGATTACGTTTGGCAAAAAAAAAAAAAAAGTACAGAATCCCATTTAGGATGTCTTCACCAAATCGTAGACATAAATATGGAAATTGTCATCAAACTTAATGAAGTACACAGATAGTTTAGCTTCAACTTGATGAATAACCATGCCAGTCCTTTTTGAGCCATCTTCTTTGGCATATTCCACTTGCTTGCCCACCAGGCTGTCCACTACCTCCCCTGGTTCTCTTTCAGCTGGAGGGGAATCATTTGAGTCTGGCATGATCCGAAGATCTCCTTCTTTATAGTCATCTAAAAGTTGATACATATATAAGACTGGGTCCTTTTCATAGGTTATATAAAACCATGTGTTCATAATAGGTGCTCGTGCTAATACCATCCCTCGCCACTCATCCTTGGAACCATTCTCTGTTTCAAACATATGCTCCACTGCTTTAGCAATCATTGTGTCAGCCAAATGGGCATCGCTTATTCGGGATGAGGCAACTCTGTCTGGTAGAACTTCAAGAGCAGACACCCTTTCATCCTTGTAAAGCTCAAGTTTATAGACACAATTAAATCCATCATAATTTATAAAATAGAGGGAGGGATTCACCGGTACTTGATCCAGAACTGTTCATTTCCACTGGGTTATTGGCCCACTGCCCTCTTTCCACCCATGCTGTATTCTACAGCCTACAATATTTCGCCTTGGCTGGGAGATTGGTTTACTTGGTTCCATATTGTTTCGATGTTTCTTATGAGATGTTCTTTTCTTCATCATATTTGCAGAAACACCTGCATGTGCTGCATCAGCTCTTGATCGCTGAGCGGACGCCTTTCCAAATGGAGTCTTCATTAATCTGTGTATTAAAGGGCAGCAGGGCTGCCGAACTAGGGTGCAAAGTGTAGTCACTCCAAGTTTGTTGTAGTCCTTCCAGTCTACATGAAAAAGAACCCCTTCCTTTCCACCTTTCAGAAAAACTCAGACCCTCAATTGCTCTGATCAGAAGTCACTTATCTGGGGCAGATAGGATGTGTTTCCCTCCATTCCCCCTGCAGGTGATGGCTGCGGCACAGTGCTCCCCTGTGGCCAGTTGCCCCAAGCATTATCCTCTCTCCTTTGTCAGACTCCGTCACCACCACTGTGCGCTGCAATGGAAGAGCAGCTCCCGCCTCACTCCCCCTGAACTTCCAAGCCCTCCGCTCAGACACTCCAGTACTCGTTCCCTTCCCTCACCCCCTCCCTCTCCACACACTGCCAGATTTGTAGCTGGCTGCTACTATACGGCCGCCTGTCACTCTGCTGCCAGGACCAGGCCTCGCCTTCCTGCTAAATACTGATCCCTCCAGAGCTGCATACTGTATACTATACTGTGCAACGTGTGTTATACACCTGGTGATTATACATCCTGTAATCTGTACTGAGCGATGTGTGAGATACACCTGGTAATATCTGTGCTCAGTGTGCTGCATTGTGGGGACCACCAGTATATAATTATAGTAGTACAGTACAGTAGGCCATTGCTGTATCTTGCAGCTCTGTGTCACTTCTAGTATCCTGATCAGTGCTTAATATCTGTGCTCAGTGTTAGTGCTGCATTGTGGTTACCAATATACTACAGTACAATAGTCCAGTGCTGTTCTCGCTGCTCAGTGTCAGTTCTCCATAGTATCATCAGTGATCAGTATAATCAGTTCTCAGTATAATCAGTGCGCTGTTAGACGTGTGCCCGTTTTCCGCCATTAGTGCAGTGGGATTTAGACAATTTATGAAGTTATTGTGTCCCCGGTACAAAATCCCATCTAGATTCCACTTCACTAGGCAGGCGATAGCGAGATTTTACCAATTAATATCAGTGATTTATAATTATTAATTACAGTGATCTTCCCAAATAATTCCAGTGATTTTGTCATTTTCTTCCAGTGATTTGGACAAATAATACCATTGATTAGAACGAATAATACCAGTGATTTTGTCATTTTCTTCCAGTGATTTGGACCAATAATACCATTGATTAGAACAAATAATTCCTGTGATATTGAGGTGTTTGTGTCGCTTAGCTTAGCCGTCCAGCGACCACAGTGCACCTCTTTTTCTCTTTTATTTGCATCATGTGCTGTTTGGGGCCAATTTTTTTAAGTGCCATCCTGTCTGACACTGCAGTGCCACTCCTAGATGTGCCAGGTGTTTGTGCCGCCCTCTTGGGTCGCTTAGCTTAGTCATCCAGCGACCTCGGTGCAAATTTTAGGACTAAAAATAGTATTGTGAGGTGTTCAGAATAGACTGGAAATGAGTGGAAATTGTGGTTATTGAGGTTAATAATACTATAGGATCAAAATTACCCCCAAATTCTATTATTTAAGCTGTTTTTAGGGATTTATGAAAAAAAAACACCCGCATCCAAAACACACCCGAATCCAACAAAAAAATTTCAGGGAGGTTTTGCCAAAACGCGTCCGAATCCAAAACATGGCCGCGGAACCGAATCCAAAACCAAAACACAAAACCCGAAAACTTTCCGGCGCACATCTCTAATTTAAACTCACTGTTATGTTATGCCAGTAGCCTCTTTCATCAAGGTGTGATAAAGGGGCTATGGGCCCCAGAACATTGGCTTTTTTATGTGACACCTGACAATATACTTTTAATGCTTCAAAAGACCCTGAGTGCCGCTGTCTTTTTTCACCGGGCATTCATTCAGTACAGAGGCTACCTAGGCCATTGCTATTACTGGTTGAAAAATAACTGAAAGGGGAGAGTGTTCAGTTGTGGTGTTTCTTTCTTTCTTTAATTTAATTTTAATTATTTATTATTTTATATATATACTGTGTATATATAGACCAAATAGCCGGCACTCCCAGAGACTAATAAACAGACAATACTGCAGTTGCTGTAAGTCAACGTTTCAGGGCTATGCCCTTTTATCAAGACCAACTGTACAAACAATACAAACACATATATATATACTTTACCAAAAGCACCTCGTGTACAGACGTCCACTGCTCTCCGGGAGACCCGATGACGTCATGGGCGCGCGCTGGCGACCCGGCGTCTCCAGGGGGCGTGGTACAGGGGCAGTGTAAACCATCACCATGGTGACAGAAAGACGGAGCTGAAAGTACAAGACAGGATTAGATGATCATGGAGTACGGGCACAGAGTGCTGTATAGCACAAACATGATGCAACCAAAATAAACTCTATATATAACTGAAATGGGAACTGTAATGTTTGAGACAATGCAATGACTAACTTGAGCATAGCAGCACTGGCAACTAAGGAAATATAGTATAGTAAATCTAAGAGACACTGTAAGCCGCTGCTGCCAATCAAAATAACCCACCTCAGTATGTCCCCTGATGACTATCCAGAATTTAATCAGGTGTAACAAATAATGAAACTGTAAACCTGTTTACTAATTAATAAAGCTAGACATGGGGACATCTAGAGGCTATAAGGGAATATGACCAAAGATCATAAAATCTAACAGAAAAAAACATCATAAGAAACATGTGTATGATAGAATGTCATTGAGTCCAAACGGTTTTACCGTTTGAAGTGTGTGGATCCAACAGGATTCCTTTTGTAGTAGAAGCCGACCACGGTTACCACCTCGAGTATTGTCAGGGACTCCGTCAAAAATTTTATACCGGATCGACGCTAGGTTATGTTGTAATGCCTTGAAGTGGCGGGCAACAGGTTGATCAGACCCACGTCCTTCCAATGCAGCCCGTATACTGGAATGGTGAAGGGCAATTCGCTCCTTAAATTGTCGGATGGTCTTACCTATGTATAAAAGCCTGCAAGGGCATTTGATTTAATATATTACATATCGACTGGAGCAGGTAAAGGGTTGCGTTATATTGAATTTTTTACCAGATCTCGGGTGATGGAAGAATTCCCCAGTCTCAAGACTGCTGCAGGTGGTGCAGCCTAGGCACTTATAGTTGCCTGCTTTGCGAGATAAAAAGTGTGTAGGTGTTGAAGGTTTCATCCTTGTGATGTCATTATGGACTACAATGTCCTTGATATTTTTACCTCTGCGATATGAGGGTAAAATCGAAGTCTTGGTGAATTTGGGCAAGAGTTTATCTTGCGCAACAATCGGCCAAAAACGTTTGGCGGTTTTCATGGCTGCAGCACTGGAGGTGGCGAAATCTTGTGGCCAGAAGGATCCGATCCCGGTCGTTAACTTTGATAGTTTTCTGTAGAAGCATCATGCGGTCATGTTTTAGTACCCTTGCTTTGGCTTTCTTCAAATAATGCCATTTGTATCCCCTATTCAAAAATTTGTGAGCCATCAGGTCTATCTGAAGTATGGCATCCGTATGTTCACTGCATATTCGTAAAATTCTCATGAACTGAGAATATGGTAAGCCCCACTTTAGGGCCGGGGGGTGGGAACTGGCTGCATGAAGAGTAGTATTTCTGTCCGTGTCCTTGACAAAGAGGGAAGTATGTAACCGCTGATCAGCATCTTGTCTTATTGAGACACCTAAATAGTGGATTTGTTCATAACTGGTAGTGTAGGTGAATTTGATAGACGCATCCATTGTATTAATTTCCTGCATTGTATTAATGAAGTTATCTTCCGTTCCTGCCCATAGTATGAAGATGTCATCGATGTAGCGGTAATAGGCCTTGATCTTCTGAGCAGTGGCCGGGTTGCACAGAAACAAATTTTGTTCCACCTCACACATAAAGAGATTGGCTAGACTCAGTGCCACGCATGACCCCATAGCACATCCCGATCTCTGTAAACAAATGCGGCCATCGAATAAAAAGTAGTTACGAGTCAAAGTAAGTTCAAGCAGCTGTATGAAGAAGTTGATCTTGGGACCTGTGTAGTTACTATTTCCCGAAATGGCCCTCTTAATGGCTTGAAGACCGCGTTGATGCGGGATGTTGGTGTATAAGCTGATGACATCAACAGTACACATTAGATATTTCTCTGGAAGTGGAGTCAAGGCTACCAACTTTGATAAAAATGCTGTAGTGTCTTTGAGGCATGTTGTTTGATTTTGTACAACTGGTTGGAGAAAATGGTCCAAATATTTGGATACTGTGTAATACAGGGAATCACGGGCAGCGATTATCGGGCATCCTGGTGGATGCACGGGATTCTTGTGTAACTTCGGAATTGTATATAGCACCGGTGTTACTGGCCAATCTTGTGTAAGTGCTTCTTTAATCTTATTATCAATCAGATGGGAGGCAACTGCTTGCTTCAAAATGTCGTCAAGCTCCATCTTGTACTCTCTTTGGGGTCCGAGGGTAATGATGAATACGTAGTACCATCTGCAAGTTGACTGTAAACTTCACACTTATATGCTGTAAGGTCCTGAACAACAACCCCCCACCCTCACCCCCACCCTTATCGGCAGGGCGAATAACTATATCTGTGTAGGAACCCAGATTTTTCAATGCTACATGTTCAGAGCTGGTTAAATATATATATATATAAATATATATATATTTTTTTTTTGAGGGGGGCCTTGCCCCGGATGACAGAAATCCTAGTTTTGGCCCTGTTACAAGTCAAGTAGAGCTGGTGATTAGGTAGAGTGTGGAGCAGCGGCCTAGTTCCTCATGCTCTCCTAATTTCAAAGTGAACGGCTGTCCACTTTTGGCTCCAGGGTTCTCTAAGACCCCAGAGTTTGTGCTAAACTCATTATATAGGCAGGGCCGGCTGGCTCTGTCCACAGGGAATATTAGGTGAATATTCTGCTCCTTGACTATGTTGTTCACTGTATGCTCATGTTTATTGTTCTTACATTGCGTATTGTATTGTAAATGTTATTGTTGCACCGTCTTAAATTGTTGAAAGACAGCTAAAACCAATTTTTGTTACATGCCAGCTACTGTCTATAAGAGATGTGCGGCGGGCACTTTTCGTGTTTTGTGTTTTGGTTTTGGATCTGGATCCTTGCTCGTGTTTTGGATCTGGATTGGTTTTGCCAAAACCACCCTTTCGGGTTTTGGTTTTGGATCTTGATGATTTTTGAAAAAAACACAAAAATTGCTAAAATCACAGAATTTGGGGGTAATTTTGATCCTACAGTATTATTAACCTCAATAACATTCATTTCCACTCATTTCCAGTCTGTTCTGAACACCTCTCACCTCACAATATTGTTTTTAGGCCAAAAGGTTGCACCAAGGTAGCTGGATGACTTTGCTAAGTGACACAAGTGTGCGGCACAAACACCTGGTTCATCTAGGAGTGGCACTGCAGTGTCAGACATGATGGCACTTTTTAAAAGTAGGCCCTAAACAGCACATCATGCAAAGAAGAAAAAGAGGTGCAATTAGGTAGTTGGATGACTTTGCTAAGCAACACAAGTGTGCGGCACAAACACCTGGCCCATCTAGGAGTGGCGAGTGGCACTGCAATGTCAGAGAGTATGGCAGTTTTAAAAATTAGGCCCCAAACAGCACATAATGCAAAGAAAAAAAAGAGGTGCCTCTCACCACCTTTATGTTGTATAAACAGGACATGCACACTTTAACAAACCAATCATTTCAGCGACATGGTCTGCCACACAACTGTGGCTGAAATGATTGGTTTGTTTGGGCCCCCACAAAAAAAGAAGCAATTAATCCCCACACCAAAAAAGAAGTAATCATCTCTCCTTGCACAAACTGGCTGTACTGGCTGTACAGAGGCAAGATGTCGTCCTCATCCCCTGATTCCTCACTCCTTTCAGCGTGTACATCCTCCTCCTCCCCACAGATTATTAATTCGTCCCCACTGGAATCCACCATCACAGGTCCCTGTGTACTTTTTGAAGGCATTTGCTGGTAAATGTCTTCCTGGAAGAATTTATAATTAATTTTGATGAACATCATCTTCTCCACATTTTCTGGAAGTAACCTCCTATGCCGATCGCTGACAAGGTTACCGGCTGCACTAAACACTCTTTCGGAGTACACACTGGAGGGGTGGCAACTTAGGTAAAATAAAGCCAGTTTGTGCAAGGGCCTCCAAATTACCTCTTTTTCCTGCCAGTATACATATGGACTGTTTGACATGCCTACTTGGATGCTGTCACCCATATAAACAGCATCATATGCAGTGACAGTAGACATGCCAGTAATCGTTGGCAGGTCCTTCAGTCCGGACCAGATGTCAGCCTTTGCACCTGACTGCCCTGTATCACCGCCAGCGGGTAGGCTCAGAAAATGTATCCTTTTCCTCACAGCCCCAATCGCGGAAGAAAATGAAGGAGGAGCTGTTGACGGGTCACGTTCCGCATGAGTTGACAATTGTCTCACCAACAGGTCTTTGAATCTCTGCAGACTTGTGTATGCCGGAAAGAGAGATACAATGTAGGTTTTAAACCTAGGATCGAGCACGGTGGCCAAAATGTAGTGCTCTGATTTCAATAGATTGACAACCCTTGAATCCTGGCAAAGCGAATGAAGGTCTCCATCCGCAAGTCCCACATACTTAGCCGAATCGCTCCGTCTTTATTGTCTCCTTCAATTTCTCCAGCTGCTTCTGCAAAAGCCTGATGAGGGGAATGACCTGACTCAAGCTGGCAGTGTCTGAACTGACTTCACGTGTGGCAAGTTCGAAGGGTTGGAGAACCTTGCAAAACAAAGAAATCATTCTCCACTGCACTTGAGTCAGGTGCATTCCCCCTTTAATGGCCTTTTGCTGTTCCTCCATCCTCTGAAAAATATAGAGTGTTGAATTCCACCTCGTTACCACCTCTTGCTTCAGGTGATGGCAGGGCAGGTTCAAGAGTGTTTTCTGGCGCTTCAGTCTTCGGAACGCGGTGGCTGAATGTCGAAAGTGGCCCACAATTTTTCAGGCCACCAACAGCATCTCCTGCACGCCCCTGTCATTTTTAAAAAAAATCGTCACCACCAAATTAATTGTATGTACAAAACATGGTACATGCTGGAATTTGCCCAGATGTAATGCACGCACGATATTGGTGGCATTGTCCGATATCACAAATCCCCATGAAAGTCTAAGTGTGGTAAGCCATTGTGCGATGATGTACCTCAGTTTCCGTAAGAGGTTGTCAGTGGTGTACCTCTTATGGAAACTGGTGATAAACAGCGTAGACTGCCTAGGAAGGAGCTGGCGTTTGTAAGATGCTGCCACTGGTGCCGCTGCTGTTGTTGTTGATGTGGGAGGCAATACATCTACCCAGTGGGCTGTCACAGTCATGTAGTCCTTAGTTTGCCCTGCTCCACTTGTCCACATGTCCGTGGTTAAGTGGACACTGGGTACAACCACATTTTTCAGGACACTGAGGACACTTTTCTTAATGTCCCTGTACAGTCCGGGAATCGCTTTCCTAGTGAAGTGGAATCTAGATGGGATTTGGTACCAAGGACCCACTACCTCCATCAATTGTCGAAATCCCACTGCACTAATGGCGGATACCGGACGCACGTCTAACACCAACATAGCTGTCAAGGCCTCAGTTATCCGCTTTGCAACTGGATGACTGCTGTCATATTTCATCTTCCTTGCAAAGAACTGTTGGACAGTCAGTTGCTTAGTTGAAGTAGTATACGTGGTCTTCCGACTTCCCCTCTGGGATGACAATCGACTCCCAGCAGCAAAGACAGTTGCGGCAGCAGAAGCAGCAGTAGGCGTACCACTCAAGGATCCTCCAGAGGAATCCCGGTTAGGAGAGGACTTGTCAGTCATGCCAGTGAACGCGCTGCAGGTGACGTATAAGGGAGGATGTTCCTAGGTGGTTAACGTCCTTACCCCTACTTATTATGGATTGACAAAGGCAACACACGGCTTGACACCTGTTGTCCGGATTTGTGGAGAAATAATTCTACACTGAAGAGGTGGCTTTTGTGGTATTTTGCCCAGGCACAGTACCTCTGGACTTATACGGCAGTACCCCTAGACTTATGAACTTATACAGCAGTACCACTGGACTTATACGGCAGTACCACTGGACTTATATGGCTGCACCACTGGACTGGGCTTATACAGCAGTACCCCTGGACTTATGGCAGCACAGGACACCACCACTGGACTTATGGCAGCACAGAACACCACCACTGGAATGATGCAGTACAACATAGCACCACTAGACTGGACATATACAGCAGCACCACTGAACTTATGGCAGCACAGGACACCACCACTGGACTGATGCAGCACAAGACAGCACCTCTGGACTGGACTTATACAGCAGCACTGGACTTATGGCAGCACAGGACACCTCCACTGTGACTGGACTGATGCAGCACAACACACCACCACTGGACTGATGCAGCACAAGACAGCACTGGAAGGACACAAAAGAGCAGGTCGCCACTCGCCACCCCACATGCCATGCCACTTTCCCACACAGACACTGAGGAGACACGTCCTCTCGCTACACTCTCCTGGTCTGGAGTGAAAATGGCAGCGATGCGCAACTCCTTATATGGAATCCAAAACCCGCAAGAATCAGACAGCGGGATGATGACTTTTTGCCTCGTTCTGGTTTCCGGGTCTGGTGGGAAAACCAGAGCCGGGCTCGGTTTCGGGCTTGGGATGTGAAGTTTGGTAGGGTTTGGTTCTCAGGGAACCGAACCCGCTCATCCCTACTGTCTAGTCAGCCTTCTGTTGTCATAGTTTAGGCTGCAGGAAAGCCCGTTAGTTTTGCCCCACAGAGTTAGGTAGTTTGAGGTTAGCGTAGATAGTCTGTTGTGTTTTGACATACAGGAGCTGTAGAACACCACCGCAAAGTGACAAGAATCGAGGAGTGAGTACTCTTCTATGTGTGTCTGTCCCCTGAACGCTGGTTCAGTGGACCTTGCTTGGCCGTACAAGTTCCAGTTACACCTCAGCGCATGAGTGCTGTATAAGTGAAAGTTGGGAAGCTGAGGCCTTCTGTCTGTGAAGATCTTCACCTAATCGGTGAAACTGCAGCCACCTGGGAGTGCCAACGGCACTCATCCATAACTTAGCCTTAGAAAAGCTTGCGGTTCATGGCTCGTATTCTTTCCCTACAGCCATTGACATGGCCTGCAGGACTACTGACGTTCATGACTGAGGAGGAAATTGACGTTGAGGGAGTTGGTGGTGTGGCTTGCAGGAGCTTGGGTACAAGAGGAAGAAGGGATTTAGCTGTCAGTGGACTGCTTATGCTCTTACCCAAAGTTTCTGAACTTGACAATGACTTCTCATGAATGTGCTGCAGGTGAACTCTGGAGGAATCCCGGATAGGAGCCAGTCATGCCAGTGACATGGCCTGCAGGACTACTTCTGATCCTAACAAAAAAACACTCTTAGTGCAGCGCCTAACGATAGTATAGATAAAATAATAAACTGCTGAGACACTGCGCTTGCCTTGACCACTATGTGAAGAATGGAGAGAGTAGACTGAAACAACAAGAGAGGCTGCGCTGTGTGTCAGTAGTTAAGTACAAAAAGAGCAAACGTGTACTATAAAGGTATTAAATTTATTAAAAATGACATGTGGTTAATAAAACAAACTTAAAATAAAAGCACACCTGTATCTGTCTCAAAGGTATATGGAGTAGTGATAACTGGTATATGGTATATGGCAATAAAGGTCCAATATAAAGTTCAGAAAAAAGAAACTCAATGCGGTGCAGTCCCAGAGAAATGGTTACCTCGTATATGTCACCCGGCAGATGGTGATGTGTGTGTATAGTACCTCTCCGATTGGGCTGGTATAAATTTCGGCCGAGCGTCCCCGGCCAAAACAATCCTGCTTTGCCCAAATTGTTGCACAGCGGAGGGACGATATCTAGTAGACAGCCTGTCAGTAGTCACTCGTCGCGGTGAGGAGATGGTATAAGCTTGCGGCTGGATGGAAGCAAAGTCCGGTAATGCTCACCAGTTGCAGTGGTGAGATGGACGGCAGCCTGTACGGTGACGAGCCGGTAATAGGCTGAAATTGGAAACCAAGGAGGGTTTGCACGGCAGTGTAACACCTTGGACCAGGTGTGCTAGTTTGGAGGCGGAGTCCTTCTGTCTGTGAAGATCTTCACCTAATCGGTGAAACTGCAGCCACCTGGGAGTGCCAACGGCACTCATCCATAACTTAGCCTTAGAAAAGCTTGCGGTTCATGGCTCGTATTCTTTCCCTACAGCCATTGACATGGCCTGCAGGACTACTGACGTTCATGACTGAGGAGGAAATTGACGTTGAGGGAGTTGGTGGTGTGGCTTGCAGGAGCTTGGGTACAAGAGGAAGAAGGGATTTAGCTGTCAGTGGACTGCTTATGCTCTTACCCAAAGTTTCTGAACTTGACAATGACTTCTCATGAATGTGCTGCAGGTGAACTCTGGAGGAATCCCGGATAGGAGCCAGTCATGCCAGTGACATGGCCTGCAGGACTACTTCTGATCCTGACTGAGGAGGAAATTGACGAGGAAGGAGTTGCTGGTGTGGTTTGCAGGTGCTTGGATACAACAGAACAAAGGGATTTAGGTGTCCCTGGACTGCTTACAGTCTTAGCCACAGTTTCTGAACTTGACAGTGACTTTTTATGAATGCGCTGCAGGTGACATACAAGGGAGGATGTTCCTAGGTGGTTAACGTCCTTACCCCTACTTATTATGGATTGACAAAGGCAACACACGGCTTGACACCTGTTGTCCGGATTTGTGGAGAAATAATTCTACACGGAAGAAGTGGCTTTTTTGATATTTTGCCCAGGCACAGTACCTCTGGACTTATACGGCAGTACCCCTAGACTTATGAACTTATACGGCAGTACCACTGGACTTATACAGCAGTACCCCTGGACTTATACAGCAATACCCCTGGACTTATACAGCAGCACCACTGGACTTATGGCAGCACAGGACACCACCACTGGACTTATGGCAGCACAGGACACCACCACTGGACTGATGCAGTACAAAATAGCACCACTAGACTGGACATATACAGCAGCAACACTGAACTTATTGCAGCACAGGACACCACCGCTGGACTGATGCAGTACAACATAGCACCACTAGACTGGACATATACAGCAGCACCACTGAACTTATGGCAGCACAGGACACCACCACTGGACTGATGCAGCACAAGACAGCACCTCTGGACTGGACTTATACAGCAGCACTGGACTTATGGAAGTACAGGACACCACCACTGTGACTGAACTGATGCAGCACAAGACAGCACTGGAATGACACAAAAGAGCAGGTCGCCACTTGCCACCCCACATGCCATGCGACTTTCCCGCGCAGACACTGAGGAGACACGATCTCTTGCTACACTCTCCAGATCTGGAGTTAAAATGGCAGCAACGCGCAACTCCTTATATGGAATCCAAAACCCGCGAGAATCCGACAACAGGATGATGACGTTTTGCCTCGTTCTGGTTTCCGGGTATGGCGGGAAAACCAGAGCCGGGATCGGTTTCAGGCTTGGGACGTGAAGTTCGGCAGGGTTTGGTTCTCAGAGAACCAAACCCGCTCATCCCTACTGTCTAGTCAGCATTGTGTTGTCATAGTTTAGGCTGCAGGAAAGCCAGTTATTTTCGCCCCACAGAGTTAGAGTAGTTTGAGGTTAGCGTAGATAGTCTTTTGTGTTTTGACCTACAGGAGCTGTAGAACACCACCGCAAAGTGACAAGAATCGAGGAGTTAGTATTCCTCTATGTGTGTCTGTCCCCGGAGCGCTGGTTCAGTGAACCTTGCTCGTCCGTACAAGTTGCAGTTACACCTCAGCGCATGAGTGCTGTATAAGTGAAAGTTGGGTAGCTGAGGCCTTCTGCCTGTAAAGATCTTCACCTAATTGGTGAAACCGCAGCCACCTGGGAGTGCCTACGGCACTCCTCCATAACTTAGCCTTAGAACAGCTGCGGTTCATGGCTCGTTTTCTTTCCCTACAGCCACCACTACAGCATTCCTATCCTCCACAGGGTGAACAAGCACTTGTCGTTCCAGCTTACGTGGACCAGTGAGTACTGCCTAAGGACGTAATTCTTATGCACCTTCATAAATGTACAGTATTCCTCACTGAAAGTCATTAATGATGAGCACAATAGATTATGGGCAGTGCAGAATCCTCCTTACAGATTTGTTTCGTGCAGGTGTCCCTAGATGTCTTCCAGAGTCCATGCAACTGGGAACATTAGCCAGTTACTCTATGTCGGCTTTGAGGGCTTTCTTTTATTTAGTTTATGTCAGATCAGGAACAGATTTTAAGTATTGAATTAATCACCACACTACAGAAAGGTTTGGCACAAAATTATTATATTGATGAATGGAGATAATATTATTAATTTCTCTATTTGACAGAGGATGTATGATTTTTATAAACCGTGGTATTAACTTTGCGATAGGGGGTATTCATTATTTTCATCATTGTGTTTGTATAGGATGTACGTTCCGATGTCACTCGTACACTCCAACACATGGTGGAGCACAATGGGAAGTATGAGATTTGCATTTGCATATTTCCTCAAGCACTATAGAGATAATCTGTGAATCTCTGAACCAGTCCTACGTGTGGGACCCCTGTGTGACAGTCTTTTCTGTCCTCTCATTAATCCAGCAGTGCACACTTGTGTATTTTGCCATACAAAACAACTGAATAACTGAATGATTAAAGGCGTATATTGTCTAGCCCAGTGGTTCTCAAACTGTTTTTTTAAATCACGGCACCCTCGAATATCAGAATTTTTTTCACGGCACCCCAAAGCCAAAAGTTTCTTATTGAGAAATGAAGAAAGAAATATTAAATTAAGTAAATTGTGTTTATATGTCATACTTAGGATTAATTATTTGTTGAGGGACAATATTTACTTCTGTTTGTCCATATATTTTATGATTGAAAGCCACTAGTACTAGTTTAGCCTATTATATTGACCAAAAATAATTTTAATTGGTCCTGGACCACCAACTCTGGGCACCCCTGCAAGTGTCCTGAGGTATCCCCGGGTGCCACGGCACACAGTTTGAGAACCACTGGTCTAGCCAAATGGCTTCATCAACAAGAACACACATTTATCTTAACACGGTTGTACACAATATTGGTAAATGTTATATAATTAACAAGATCCGACAGATCGGAGTAGAAGGAGATTGCTTGTAGGAATTTATCACAGTCCTATAAAGAACTCATTGTCTCATCTGCCAGGTACTTCAATGTATTCTTGTTTAACTCTCGCCTCTCCATTCCTCCACCCACTCTTTATATAGAGCACGTTTAACATTCTCAGCAGATACTATAATGATGAGTCATGAACTATTAATAATAAAAATCTTTTCTGTTTTATAAATCTAATTTTATCTTTAGCAAAATACAATCTTTCATTAAATGGTTGTTTTCCATCTTAATTAAATGAATATGAAAAATCAAATAAAAGGAGTATAATAAATGTCAGTTTATAGGTAGGGTTATCTTGACTTTGTGCTTTTGCCGTTATTGTATTATTGTTTACTTGGAGAAATGTTGTATTACAACTTTATATATAGGGGGTCATTCTGACCCGATCGCTCACTGCAGTTGTTCGCAGCACAGCGATCGGGTCGGAACTGCGCATGCGCCGCTGCCAAAGTGCACCGGCAAATGCCGTACGGCCAAAGGTCGTTGTTCCCTAGTGATCGCCTCTGCCTGATTGACAGGCAGAGGCGGTCGCTGGGTAGGCAGGGGCGGCACGGCGGCGTTTGGCCACCGTTTTGGGGGCGTGGTCCGGCCAATGCAGACGAGGCCGGACCGTGCGGGGGGGCGGGCCGCAGCGGCTACGTGACATCACACGCAGCCACTGCGACCAGGGGCAGTGATGAACAACTCCCGGTCAGCCGCAGGAGCTGCGCTGGCCAGGAGTTACTCAACAAGTGCAAAAGCATCGCCGCTGTGCGATGCTTTTGTACTTGTGCGGTCCATGTTCCCAGACATGCGGGGGGACGCCCAGCACAGGGCTAGCCTGCCCCGCATGTTTGTCTGCCCCCCGCATGTCTGGGAACATGATCGTAGCTGTGCTAAATTTAGCACAGCTACGATCAACTCGGAATGAATCCCATAGACTCCAGTGTTCCCAGTATCCATCTTATCTTGAAAATAATTAACCAGCAATGAATTTGAGTAACACATCCCTGCATATACAATTACTTTTCTTTTATCTAACATGGGGTTTATGTTGTTTATTTGACAGTAATAATTTGTACCAGGTGTTGAAGTAAAGCACACTACAGATGTAATTTACCACTCACTTGAGCTAGAGATGTGCGCCGTCCCAAATCTCGGGTTTTGGGTTCCTGTTTTGGATCTGTATCTCCTTCGTATTTTGGATCTGTATTGGTTTTTGCCAACCCTTGCGGGTTTTGGATCTGAATTTTTTTGGATCTGTATTTTTTTTTTTTTTTTAAATCATAAAAACAGCTAAAATCACAGAATGTTGGTCTGGTTTTGTTCCTAAAGTATTATTAACTTAAATGACATTCATTTTTAGTCATTTCCGATGAATTTTGACCACCTTACAGTTCTCAATATTGTTTTCATTCATTTTAGGCCAAAGGTTGCAGCAAGCCAGCAGGTCACTAACCGACACAGCAGAGGCACAAAAACACTGCTGTTTATAGCACATCTATGAAACCTTGTCACACTGCAGTGCAGAAATAAAAAGTGGTGCAAGATGGAATTTTCCTTGGGCACACCCTCCCACCCTTATGTTGGATATTAGAAAGGACATGCACAATTTAACAAAGCAAGCACTTACAGTAAGTGACAGGGACATAAACTTTTGTGGCTGAAGTTCTTGCTTTATTTGGGCCCCCACAAAACTATTTTTTAGAAGGACTAGCTCTGATCACCAAAGATGAGAATTTTGATGATGAAGGTGTTAATTACATTATAATATTGTACAATGAATTTCATGTCTTCGCAGCAAATTACGTAACATGGAGGAGGTGCCTAGATGGCTTATGTCCCTACCTCTACTAACTTTGGCCTCACAAATGGAGCAGATGCCTTCACAAACATGGTCAAGATTGGGAAAAAATAATCCCACACCCAAGAGGTGGCTTTTTTGGTCTTATGCCCAGGCAATCACAATGGCTTTCTTTTTATCATGGGCAACAACTGCAGCCACTGGTGGCTGATTTGCACAAACAACATCATCATCAACATCCTCACTGTCAGATAGTACACACATATCCCCCTCATCCTGTCCCACTTTCATACACAAGTCCTCAATTTCTTTTATGTCCTCCTAATTACCATCTTTACTTGTACTGCTCCCCACATGTGCAGATGGTGCAGAAATGGTGGATGGAGGTGAAAGAGGTTTCTCTATGAGGAGAGTGTGAGAAATGTCAGACTCACACGTAGCTGCCATGGACACCCCTAAACATTCCTCAAGAATTTCTGATGGTTGTGAATGTGCAGTTTGTCTTACTGCCTCTGTAGCTAACTTTCCATTTTGATGTTTTTTTCATTACCATTGTAAAATTAAATTGCTTATTTGATTGTACATGCCCTGACTGAAGCCCTCTATGTCCATGGGCATCAGCCTTAGTAGATGACGTTGACAGACTTGTATCATCATGACTGGTGGCAGCACTGCACCACTAGTATGTGCTTCCTGCTCTCCTCTCAATTGTTCGCCCTCCATATCTATCCACAAACATGAATGAAATGGGGTACAGCACACACCCCAATTTGTACAAAAAATGTAATAGTCAGAAATAGTAATCAAACACTGCGGTTTAATTTCACCAACCGTGTCACACAAGATGTGTATAAGATGAGTACAAAAATATATTACTGTGGTACTACCTTCACCCACAGTGTCACACAATATGTGTATGAGTCAGAAATAGTAATTAAACACTGCAGTTTAATTTCACCCACAGTGTCTCACAATACGTGTATGAGTACGAAATAATAATAATATACTGTGGTCTGACCGGCAGTGTCAAAGAACTTATGAAAATAAAAGTTGCATATTACACTGGGGTACAGCACAGACAATAATATATATATATATACATACATATGTATGTATATATATATATATATATATATATGTATACATATATATATATATATATATATATATATAATAATTATAGTTTAGGATTTATAGCTTTTGTTATTTTAAATTTACACTAAGCGGACACCCTAAATGGACAGATAGATCATCCCTAGGATAGATAGATCATCCCTTGTTGTCAGATACACCACCAGATGACAGACAGAGCACCCCTGAACTGATACTGATACACAGGATACACCTGCCCTGGATGTACACACACACAGTATATTGGGATTTTTTTTTAACACAACGGCAGAGCCCCTGGATGCATATGGACAGTTCACTCCTTGTTGTCAGATACACCACCAGACAACAGACAGAGCACCCCTGGACTGATACACCACCCATACATATGCCAGCAGCCCCATGCCCATGCCCCACGCAACACAACCTCAGCACGTCTGTTCAGTACACTCTACGCAACTGGAGTGAAAATGGTGCCATTCACCGGGATCTTTATAGAATCTAATAGCTTGCGAGAATCCAACAGCGGGATGATGACGTTTTGCCTCGTTTTGGGTTCCGCGCCTGGCAGGAAGCCCCGAGCCAGACTCGGATCTGGACTCAGGGGCTTATTCAGACCTGATCGGTGGCGTGCCTGGACCATTGGGGGGTGGGCCACAGCGGCTGCATGACATCACATGCAGCCGCTGCGTCCTGGGCTGCGATGAGTAGCCCCCTGTCAGCGCGCAGGAGCTGCGCTGGGAGCTACTTTTCCAGTACAAAAGTGCGTGGGGGGGGGAGTAGGGCCTGACATGCGGGGCAGACTAGCCCTGTGCTGGGTGTCCCCCCGCATGTCAGGGAAGCTGATCGTAGATGTGCTACTTGTATGACATCTACGATCAGGTCTGAATCACCCCCTCAGAACTCAATGTTCGGGTGGGTCCAGTTCTCAGAGAACTGGACCCGCTCACCTCTAACTTGAACCCATTTTAACACACAAGAGCCAGTCCATAGGCTTTTGAGATGAGGCCACAGTATAGAACAATTTGAGTGCATTTTAGATGGAGTTATTTTTATGTAGAAGCACATTGGACAGTACCATTGGTATAGTACAATGAGGCTATTGGTAGGGAGAAAGTGGTCAGAGAGGGATTAGGCAAAGTGTCAGAAACTAAAGATGGAGCAATATCTGTAAAAGATAAGGCAGAGGTAGTGTCTATCACAGTTAGTTGGAGGTGAAGTTCACTAGGAGAGTCCAAAGTAGAATATTCGCAAAATACATTTTGTGCCAGTGGAGTTGTATGGGTGTATTAACGCCAGAGGTGTATTAATGCCCAACGAGGCCCATATACAGCCGTCCCTTTCCTCTGAGCAGTGTATCCCCCCAGAGCCTCAGCATCTTTGTGCTGTCAAGCAGGTCCCCCCCTCCTCTGCAGTGCCATCAGCCCAGTAATATTTGGGAAGATGGAGCATGCGCACAAGAGAACAAAGGCTCTGGCATACTGCCAGAGTCTGCTTTCACTTCATGGAGCCATATTTATGAAAATGTCACTAGGTAGATGGAACTGGGGAGAAGGGACCTGTTTGCTGGCAGAAGGTTAGTATACTCTGGGTGCAAGCCCATGTGTGCTTTGCTGCACCGATCCTCCCTCCCACCCCGGACTGAATGTTGGGTCATGAGCATAGATCAAAGTATGGGATATTATTGAGCAAGAGTGAAAAGTTGTCAAGGTACTGGGAACCTAAAGCTGGGGATGCCAGACAGACAGGTGGAAAAGGTTCAGTTGCTATTCAAATAAAATAAAAAAACAGAATGGGGAAGTAATATGATCTAAGTGATTTGGGGTTATGGCAGCAGAAGACTGCAACAGGTTCCTCTTATGTCAGCTAAACAATGTGGCTTCAGTGGTCACAGGCTTTCTAGAATTACACAAGAATTTGTGTTAACAACGTGAAAGTGAAACCAACAAAACCGCAGATTCAACGTGGGACAGTATTATGTCAACATGGACCAGAATCTCTAAGGATTGCAGCATCTTGCCATAAATATTTTAGGCTGTTCTAGGTACACACATGAGTCCTACCTAGTACCAGTAAAGAATAATCCAAGAGGGGGCACTCCCAAGACAAATTTGAAAAAAACACATATATTAAAATATACTGACTGAGCTTCTACATGTTTTCGGTCCACACAGGACCTTCATCAGGAGGCACTTTAATGCATCTTCAAGCCAACAGTCCACAGAGGACCTTCATCAGGAGACACTTTATTGTATCTTCAATCCAACAAGGATCAAGTCTTCCAGCAGTCCAGCAGCAAGCTGGCAGCAAACTATCTATAATTGACAGCAATCAGTAGACATGACTGTGAAACCTTGGGATTTTGTGTCTACAGGGGAACCTACTGAAAAGGGCTGTAGCTGCACTGTTTGTACAGCATGTAGCATGAAATAAGGCAGTGGTTCTCCAACTGTGGGTTGCACCCATTTCAGCTTGGGGTCGTGGGTCACATGGGCTCAGGCTGATGACTACTTGGATCTCTCAGCCGGTGATCAGAGAAGTCTAAAATACGTTGAACTGTATGTTACTCTGCAGACCACTGGCTGAGTGCTCAGAAGAGTCATCAGGCAGCAGATCCACCCCCACCCCACTGCTCATCCTCTGCTGTTCAGCCCACCACATCAGTGCATACTGCCCATCCTCTCCAGTTTCCATACCCACCCTCTATCCCAGCGGCATCATTTGAGACTGTCAGTAAAGACAGAAGAAAAAATGGCTGGTGTTATTTTGTAAATGAAAGGATGGGGGTGCAGTGGCCGCCGGGAGAGGGGAGATGGTTGGGGAGCACAAAATGTGGCATGACAATAAATGTTGGAGGTACAAGCAGAGAAGCATGAGGGGGGAAGTACTTAGCACAGACTGGGATATGGAGGGGGAATGGAAGCATATAATGTGGGATGTAGAGGAGAACACCCTGATACCCTGCTTCATCCTGCCACCCCCTGTCACCTTCTCCCTGCATCTAACTTTGACACTCTCTGCCTTCCCATGTCACCCCCTACCTTCTTCTGTCACCCCCTACATTTTCCTGTCACCCTCTAACTCTCACTGCTTTCCCATGTCACCCCGTCTCTCCCTGCCACCACATGTTTCTTCCTACCATTCACTGCCTCTTGCTTCCACACTTTGCTTCTCCCTGCCACACACTGTCTCTCCCTGTCAACCTCTACCTTCTCCTGTCGCCCTCTACCTCCCACTGCTGTTGACTGTGATTCTCTGCCTCCCATCACCATCTGCCTCCCCATGTCACACACTGCCTCTCCATGTCACTTATTGCCTCCCTCTGAAATCCACTACCTCCCCAGTCATCCAGTCAGCCTCTCCCTTCCCCTGTCACCCTCTGTCTCCCACTGCTTTCCCCTGTCACCCTTGCTTTCCCCTGCCACCCATTGGATCCTATCACCCATTGCCTCCCCATGTCACACACTGCATCTCTCTGCTTTCCCATCACCCACTGCCTCCCCATTCTCCCTCTGTCTCTCCCTGACATCCCCATAGCCTTCACAGGGGGTATAAAATTAACATTCACATGAATGTATTAAAAAAACCATGCAAGGACAGGGTCTCCGAAAGGAGCTTTTCTTGTGATGTGTAAGATATTAATTGATTGCATTAGTGGCCACTTCACGTCTGTTTTGTGCCTCTGCAGTGCTACTGCGGGTGCGTGATCTGCTGATCAGGCATGTATGACTGCTATTCTGTGGTAATTTGCTGGGGTCCTGTAATAATTTTTATTGAAAGATGGGGTCCCAGAGCAAAATGGTTTGCGAACCCCTGCAATAAGGTACATGGAGGTGTTTGGACAGCGTGCAGTGTGCAATGAGAGGCAAGAATGTGTTTGCACTGTGGAAACAGTATAGAGCATGCAATAAGTGGCACAAATGTTTTGGCACTGTGGAACAATGCAAAGTGTGCAATAAGATACACAAATTACATGCAATAACCCAGGAGCTCAAAACCTGAGAGTGAGTGTATCAGAGTGAACTCATGCACATAGATCATAATTACAAACAGTAAAATTTGACACAACCAAATACACTGCGGATGCAGAGTCTAAGGTCCCCACCAAACTTCACAAGAGAATATAAACTTAGCTCAGTGAGGACCCTGTTATGGAACTCCAGTGCAATTGAATAAGATCCCTAGAGACACTGTGAAGATCTTCTGCCTACAACAGCCACCCGTTGCTCCCTTAGTGTATTACGCACACACCAGTACCTAGGATGCTGCCAGGTCTTAAGCCTCAAGCAGTAGGGGCTTATACAAATGGCTGGAGACAGCTGGATAATGGGATGAAGTAGTAACTAAAGGCAGACACAAAATAGCTGGGTACTGGTTACCATGAGTTCTGTTGTAGAATAATAGGTGTGCTAAGGACTCTGGAACTGGTAGTTGCATGGAAATCTCAGTATAGCAATATGCAGGCGATGGATATGGACATTAACCATAAGAAATGTATAAATCCAGGAGTGCAGCACTTAACTACTAGTGGAATGCAAATGAGTAGTGAGTACACAGATCTGCTCCAGAGCTTAGATTGTAGTAGCAATGGTATAACACAATGGCTCCTGTTGTTCACAATACATATCCATGGCAAGACATTTGTTTCCTGACATTGGGCCTAATTCCGACCTGATCGCATGCTAGATTTTTTTGCTGCGCTGCGATCAGGTCAGAACTGCACATGCGTATGCACCGCAATGCGAAGGCGCGTCGTACGGGTGCAAAGTGGATCGTTGCTGTGCGATGGATTGTACGAAGAATCCATTCGCACAGCCGATCGCAAGGAGATTGACAGGAAGAAGGCGTCTGTGGGTGGCAACTGACCATTTTTAGGGAGTGGTTGTAAAAACGAAGGCGTGTCCAAGCATTTGCAGGGCGAGTGTCTGATGTCAATTCCGGGACCTGACAGGCTGAAGTGATCGCAGTAGCTGAGTAAGTTCTGGGCAACTCAGAAAATGCACAAAACTTTTTGTAGTGCTCGGATGCACATGCGTTCGCACACTTGCAAAGCAAAAATATACTCCCCTATAGGCAGCGACTATCTGATCGCAGCGCTGCAAAAAAATAGCTAGCGAGTGATCAGGTCTGAATTACTCCCATTGTCTCAATGACTTACCACTAGAGACCAGAGAGTTTAATATAGAAACATAGAATTTGATGGCAGATAAGAACTACTTGGTCCATCTAGTCTGCACTTATAACACAGCAACAGTGTAATACATATGAATCAAGAAACTACAGTTGTAGTCCAAGGCTGAGATATTTGTTTTGTTTGCACAGACATGCAGTGTAAAAGACACAGTGATAATTATCCATAAATTCAAGCAAAGCATAGGTGAAATACAAGGCAGTGAATAAATTCATATATTGCACAGCATATATTATGACCAGCCGAGGCAAACTTGGAAGTTCAGGTACTTAGCTGAGAAATAACTTCGGAGAATAAAGCTAGATTTACAGGAACTGTTACAAAGAACAGGTACCGACAGACAACAAGAAACTAGAAACTATCACTGGCAGGGAGAAGCAGGGCTGGCTGCCTTTTACCAGGGCAAAGTTCAATGGGAGAGCACAGACAGACCAGCCCCATTGATGAAAACTTGATGCAGATGAGAAGCTTAACAGGTGTTCCGGCTGCTAAGCAACAACTGAAGGCAAGGTTCACCGCAGCCTCCCACAGTCCCAGTTGCCAGACAACCGGCAGGACCAGCAATGTCACGGTCACCTATAAATGGCCAGGGCCCGCTACAGGAATCAGTGCAATAGCGTAAGAGACCATGATTGCAGCCCAGTGTAGTTGGTTTCCGCAGTGAAACAAAATAGTACTTAGCTGGCATGAGGACTATGCCTGGAAATGCCACCCATGGAAATACAGGTATTGATGTGCTGCTGTCAAGGAGACCTAACACCAGAGTTTAAACAACACTGGAAGTAAACTATACTGGAAAGTATAGTTCTTGCAGCAGGAGCATCTATGAATACACAAGGGATACTCAGACACTATAGAAGTGCACTGAGCAGGCTTATAGAGAGGTTGGCTGATAGGTGATTCTCTGCATGAGTCATGAGTGCTAGAGGTTAGTAGTAGCACCTGATGCCTGCCCAGTTGTGATGTCAAGACAGACACATCGACTGACTGATTGGTAAGTGTGTATGCTTACCAAATCGGTTGCTATCTCAACATAATCTGCACCTAACCTTTACTTACTGCTGTACAGTGCATTGCCTTATGTATACATATATTTTTTTTTTTATTTGAGCTTAGTATCTCTCTGATACAAACTAACTGTATTAATTTGATTGTGGTAAAAAATGGATGGCATTAGTTATTGGAATGTAACATATTTTGTTTGTATATGTAGAATGAAATGTGCATTATATTTACAAGTGAGCTATTCTGGGTGGCACGTGAATGCCTGCTTGACTGGCAGCAATACAGAGCTCTCTATTCTGTGCTCTTCATGGTGGGTTCCAAGTCGCGCATTGGGGTTGGTATGCCAGAACAAAAAATGTGAACGGGAGCAGTATCTATTGGAAAAAATAGCCTATGTTCTAATCCAACCTCGAAACTATTCTTATGCCAATTGTCAAGTCAATCGATTGAAAGGTTTGGCTGTGATTGAGCAACAAACAAACATTTCATTTTATATATTAGTAGGGATCTAGCAACTGTAGCTGCCATGTTCTTGACGTGTGCAATTTCTGTATATATGCCATCATGTTCAAATTCTGGTCTTTAGGCCGACAGTAAAAAGGTCAACAGTCAAAAGGTCAACATGACAATGGTCGGCATGGCATTAGGCCGACAATCATTTTCTACACAAATGTTTTCATTTTTTTATAACTTTTTCGTACTTTATCAAGTACGGCACACTAATTGTAGGTCCATGGGGGTCATTCCGAGTTGATCGCACGCTGATGATTTTTGCAGCGCAGCGATCAGGTTACTACTGGGCATGCATATGCACCGCAATGCGCACGCACATCGTACGGGTACAAACAGCATTGTTGCTGTGCAATGCCTCTAGCAACGATTCCATTCGCACAGCCGTTTGCAAGGAGATTGACAGGAAGAGGGCGTTTATGGGTGTCAACTGACCATTTTATGGGAGTGGTAGGGAAAATGCAGGTGTGTCCAGTCGTTTGCAGAGCGGGTGTCTGACGTCAATTCCGGAACTGGACAGGCTGAAGTGATCGCAAGTTCAGACCTACTCAGAAACTGCAAAAAACTTTTTCGTCCCGCTTGGCTGCACATGCAATCGCACACTTGCAAAGCAAAAATACACTCCCATGTGGGCAGTGACTATGCGTTTGCACGGCTGCAAAAAGTAGCTAGCGAGCGATCAACTCAGAATGAAAGCCCATGTGTTAAAGTAAAAAATTGACACCTAAAAAACCTAAAAAAACTAAAGTCGACCTTTTCATGTGTTGACCATTTTTATTAGAGATGAGCGCCGGAAATTTTTCGGGTTTTGTGTTTTGGTTTTGGGTTCGGTTCCGCGGCCGTGTTTTGGGTTCGACCGCGTTTTGGCAAAACCTCACCGAATTTTTTTGGTCGGATTCGGGTGTGTTTTGGATTCGGGTGTTTTTTTCAAAAAACCCTAAAAAACAGCTTAAATCATAGAATTTGGGGGTCATTTTGATCCCAAAGTATTATTAACCTCAAAAACCATAATTTCCACTCATTTTCAGTCTATTCTGAATACCTCACACCTCACAATATTATTTTTAGTCCTAAAATTTGCACCGAGGTCGCTGTGTGAGTAAGATAAGTGACCCTAGTGGCCGACACAAACACCGGGCCCATCTAGGAGTGGCACTGCAGTGTCACGCAGGATGTCCCTTCCAAAAAACCCTCCCCAAACAGCACATGACGCAAAGAAAAAAAGAGGCGCAATGAGGTAGCTGTGTGAGTAAGATAAGCGACCCTAGTGGCCGACACAAACACCGGGCCCATCTAGGAGTGGCACTGCAGTGTCACGCAGGATGTCCCTTCCAAAAAACCCTCCCCAAACAGCACATGACGCAAAGAAAAAAAGAGGCGCAATGAGGTAGCTGTGTGAGTAAGATAAGCGACCCTAGTGGCCGACACAAACACCGGGCCCATCTAGGAGTGGCACTGCAGTGTCACGCAGGATGTCCCTTCCAAAAAACCCTCCCCAAACAGCACATGACGCAAAGAAAAAAAGAGGCGCAATGAGGTAGCTGACTGTGTGAGTAAGATAAGCGACCCTAGTGGCCGACACAAACACCGGGCCCATCTAGGAGTGGCACTGCAGTGTCACGCAGGATGTCCCTTCCAAAAAACCCTCCCCAAACAGCACATGACGCAAAGAAAAAAAGAGGCGCAATGAGGTAGCTGACTGTGTGAGTAAGATAAGCGACCCTAGTGGCCGACACAAACACCGGGCCCATCTAGGAGTGGCACTGCAGTGTCACGCAGGATGTCCCTTCCAAAAAACCCTCCCCAAACAGCACATGACGCAAAGAAAAAAAGAGGCGCAATGAGGTAGCTGACTGTGTGAGTAAGATAAGCGACCCTAGTGGCCGACACAAACACCGGGCCCATCTAGGAGTGGCACTGCAGTGTCACGCAGGATGTCCCTTCCAAAAAACCCTCCCCAAACAGCACATGACGCAAAGAAAAAAAGAGGCGCAATGAGGTAGCTGACTGTGTGAGTAAGATAAGCGACCCTAGTGGCCGACACAAACACCGGGCCCATCTAGGAGTGGCACTGCAGTGTCACGCAGGATGTCCCTTCCAAAAAACCCTCCCCAAACAGCACATGACGCAAAGAAAAAAAGAGGCGCAATGAGGTAGCTGACTGTGTGAGTAAGATAAGCGACCCTAGTGGCCGACACAAACACCGGGCCCATCTAGGAGTGGCACTGCAGTGTCACGCAGGATGTCCCTTCCAAAAAACCCTCCCCAAACAGCACATGACGCAAAGAAAAATAAAAGAAAAAAGAGGTGCAAGATGGAATTGTCCTTGGGCCCTCCCACCCACCCTTATGTTGTATAAACAAAACAGGACATGCACACTTTAACCAACCCATCATTTCAGTGACAGGGTCTGCCACACGACTGTGACTGATATGACGGGTTGGTTTGGACCCCCCCCAAAAAAGAAGCAATTAATCTCTCCTTGCACAAACTGGCTCTACAGAGGTAAGATGTCCACCTCATCATCATCCTCCGATATATCACCGTGTACATCCCCCTCCTCACAGATTATCAATTCGTCCCCACTGGAATCCACCATCTCAGCTCCCTGTGTACTTTGTGGAGGCAATTGCTGCTGGTCAATGTCTCCGCGGAGGAATTGATTATAATTCATTTTAATGAACATCATCTTCTCCACATTTTCTGGATGTAACCTCGTACGCCGATTGCTGACAAGGTGAGCGGCGGCACTAAACACTCTTTCGGAGTACACACTTGTGGGAGGGCAACTTAGGTAGAATAAAGCCAGTTTGTGCAAGGGCCTCCAAATTGCCTCTTTTTCCTGCCACTATAAGTACGGACTGTGTGACGTGCCTACTTGGATGCGGTCACTCATATAATCCTCCACCATTCTTTCAATGTTGAGAGAATCATATGCAGTGACAGTAGACGACATGTCCGTAATCGTTGTCAGGTCCTTCAGTCCGGACCAGATGTCAGCATCAGCAGTCGCTCCAGACTGCCCTGCATCACCGCCAGCGGGTGGGCTCGGAATTCTGAGCCTTTTCCTCGCACCCCCAGTTGCGGGAGAATGTGAAGGAGGAGATGTTGACAGGTCGCGTTCCGCTTGACTTGACAATTTTCTCACCAGCAGGTCTTTCAACCCCAGCAGACTTGTGTCTGCCGGAAAGAGAGATCCAAGGTAGGTTTTAAATCTAGGATCGAGCACGGTGGCCAAAATGTAGTGCTCTGATTTCAACAGATTGACCACCAGTGAATCCTTGTTAAGCGAATTAAGGGCTCCATCCACAAGTCCCACATGCCTAGCGGAATCGCTCCGTGTTAGCTCCTCCTTCAATGTCTCCAGCTTCTTCTGCAAAAGCCTGATGAGGGGAATGACCTGACTCAGGCTGGCAGTGTCTGAACTGACTTCACGTGTGGCAAGTTCAAAGGGCATCAGAACCTTGCACAACGTTGAAATCATTCTCCACTGCACTTGAGACAGGTGCATTCCACCTCCTATATCGTGCTCAATTGTATAGGCTTGAATGGCCTTTTGCTGCTCCTCCAACCTCTGAAGCATATAGAGGGTTGAATTCCACCTCGTTACCACTTCTTGCTTCAGATGATGGCAGGGCAGGTTCAGTAGTTTTTGGTGGTGCTCCAGTCTTCTGTACGTGGTGCCTGTACGCCGAAAGTGTCCCGCAATTCTTCTGGCCACCGACAGCATCTCTTGCACGCCCCTGTCGTTTTTAAAAAAATTCTGCACCACCAAATTCAAGGTATGTGCAAAACATGGGACGTGCTGGAATTTGCCCATATTTAATGCACACACAATATTGCTGGCGTTGTCCGATGCCACAAATCCACAGGAGAGTCCAATTGGGGTAAGCCATTCCGCGATGATCTTCCTCAGTTGCCGTAAGAGGTTTTCAGCTGTGTGCGTATTCTGGAAAGCGGTGATACAAAGCGTAGCCTGCCTAGGAAAGAGTTGGCGTTTGCGAGATGCTGCTACTGGTGCCGCCGCTGCTGTTCTTGCGGCGGGAGTCCATACATCTACCCAGTGGGCTGTCACAGTCATATAGTCCTGACCCTGCCCTGCTCCACTTGTCCACATGTCCGTGGTTAAGTGGACATTGGGTACAACTGCATTTTTTAGGACACTGGTGAGTCTTTTTCTGACGTCCGTGTACATTCTCGGTATCGCCTGCCTAGAGAAGTGGAACCTAGATGGTATTTGGTAACGGGGGCACACTGCCTCAATAAATTGTCTAGTTCCCTGTGAACTAACGGCAGATACCGGACGCACGTCTAACACCAACATAGTTGTCAAGGCCTCAGTTATCCGCTTTGCAGCAGGATGACTGCTGTGATATTTCATCTTCCTCGCAAAGGACTGTTGGACAGTCAATTGCTTACTGGAAGTAGTACAAGTGGGCTTACGACTTCCCCTCTGGGATGACCATCGACTCCCAGCAGCAACAACAGCAGCGCCAGCAGCAGTAGGCGTTACACGCAAGGATGCATCGGAAAAATCCCAGGCAGGAGAGGACTCGTCAGAATTGCCAGTGACATGGCCTGCAGGACTATTGGCATTCCTGGGGAAGGAGGAAATTGACACTGAGGGAGTTGGTGGGGTGGTTTGCGTGAGCTTGGTTACAAGAGGAAGGGATTTACTGGTCAGTGGACTGCTTCCGCTGTCGGCCAAAGTTTTTGAACTTGTCACTGACTTATTATGAATGCGCTGCAGGTGACGTATAAGGGAGGATGTTCCGAGGTGGTTAACGTCCTTACCCCTACTTATTACAGCTTGACAAAGGGAACACACGGCTTGACAAATGTTGTCCGCATTTCTGGTGAAATACTTCCACACCGAAGAGCTGATTTTTTTGGTATTTTCACCAGGCATGTCAACAGCCATATTCCTCCCACGGACAACAGGTGTCTCCCCGGGTGCCTGACTTAAACAAACCACCTCACCATCAGAATCCTCCTTGTCAATTTCCTCCCCAGCGCCAGCAACACCCATATCCTCCTCATCCTGGTGTACTTCAACACTGACATCTTCAATCTGACTATCAGGAACTGGACTGCGGGTGCTCCTTCCAGCACTTGCAGGGGGCGTGCAAATGGTGGAAGGCGCATGCTCTTCACGTCCAGTGTTGGGAAGGTCAGGCATCGCAACCGACACAATTGGACTCTCCTTGTGGATTTGGGATTTCGAAGAACGCACAGTTCTTTGCGGTGCTTTTGCCAGCTTGAGTCTTTTCAGTTTTCTAGCAAGAGGCTGAGTGCTTCCATCCTCATGTGAAGCTGAACCACTAGCCATGAACATAGGCCAGGGCCTCAGCCGTTCCTTGCCACTCCGTGTGGTAAATGGCATATTGGCAAGTTTACGCTTCTCCTCCGACAATTTTATTTTAGGTTTTGGAGTCCTTTTTTTACTGATATTTGGTGTTTTGGATTTGACATGCTCTGTACTATGACATTGGGCATCGGCCTTGGCAGACGACGTTGCTGGCATTTCATCGTCTCGGCCATGACTAGTGGCTGCAGCTTCAGCACGAGGTGGAAGTGGATCTTGATCTTTCCCTAATTTTGGAACCTCAACATTTTTGTTCTCCATATTTTAATAGGCACAACTAAAAGGCACCTCAGGTAAACAATGGAGATGGATGGATACTAGTATACAATTATGGATGGACTGCCGAGTGCCGACACAGAGGTAGCTACAGCCGTGGACTACCGTACTGTACTGTGTCTGCTGCTAATATAGACTGGTTGATAATGAGATGTAGTATGTATAAAGAAGAAAGAAAAAAAAACCACGGGTAGGTGGTATACAATTATGGATGGACTGCCGAGTGCCGACACAGAGGTAGCTACAGCCGTGGACTACCGTACTGTACTGTGTCTGCTGCTAATATAGACTGGTTGATAATGAGATGTAGTATGTATAAAGAAGAAAGAAAAAAAAACCACGGGTAGGTGGTATACAATTATGGATGGACTGCCGAGTGCCGACACAGAGGTAGCTACAGCCGTGGACTACCGTACTGTACTGTGTCTGCAGCTAATATAGACTGGATGATAATGAGATGTAGTATGTATAAAGAAGAAAGAAAAAAAAACCACGGGTAGGTGGTATACAATTATGGATGGACTGCCGAGTGCCGACACAGAGGTAGCTACAGCCGTGGACTACCGTACTGTACTGTGTCTGCTGCTAATATAGACTGGATGATAATGAGATGTAGTATGTATAAAGAAGAAAAAAAAAACCACGGGTAGGTGGTATACAATTATGGATGGACTGCCGAGTGCCGACACAGAGGTAGCTACAGCCGTGGACTACCGTACTGTACTGTGTCTGCTGCTAATATAGACTGGATGATAATGAGATGTAGTATGTATAAAGAAGAAAGAAAAAAAAACCACGGGTAGGTGGTATACAATTATGGACGGACTGCCGAGTGCCGACACAGAGGTAGCTACAGCCGTGGACTACCGTACTGTCTGTGTCTGCTGCTAATATAGACTGGTTGATAATGAGATGTAGTATGTATAAAGAAGAAAAAAAAAAAAAACACGGGTAGGTGGTATACAATTATGGATGGACTGCCGAGTGCCGACACAGAGGTAACTACAGCCGTGGACTACCATACTGTACTGTGTCTGCTGCTAATATAGACTGGATGATAATGAGATGTAGTATGTATAAAGAAGAAAGAAAAAAAAACCACGGGTAGGTGGTATACAATTATGGATGGACTGCCGAGTGCCGACACAGAGGTAGCTACAGCCGTGGACTACCGTACTTTACTGTGTCTGCTGCTAATATAGACTGGATGATAATGAGATGTAGTATGTATAAAGAAGAAAGAAAAAAAAACCACGGGTAGTTGGTATACAATTATGGACGGACTGCCGAGTGCCGACACAGAGGTAGCTACAGCCGTGGACTACCGTACTGTACTGTGTCTGCTGCTAATATAGACTGGTTGATAATGAGATGTAGTATGTATAATGAAGAAGGAAAAAAAAACCACGGGTAGGTGGTATACAATTATGGATGGACTGCCGAGTGCCGACACAGAGGTAGCTACAGCCGTGGACTACCGTACTGTACTGTGTCTGCTGCTAATATAGACTGGATGATAATGAGATGTAGTATGTATAAAGAAGAAAGAAAAAAAAAACCACGGGTAGGTTGTATACAATTATGGATGGACTGCCGAGTGCCGACACAGAGGTAGCTACAGCCGTGGACTACCGTACTGTACTGTGTCTGCTGCTAATATAGACTGGATGATAATGAGATGTAGTATGTATAAAGAAGAAAGAAAAAAAAAACCACGGGTAGGTGGTATACAATTATGGATGGACTGCCGAGTGCCGACACAGAGGTAGCTACAGCCGTGAACTACCGTACTGTGTCTGCTGCGACTGGATGATAAATAATGATATAAAAAATATATATATATCACTACTGCAGCCGGACAGGTATATATTATATAATGACGGACCTGCTGGACACTGTCTGTCAGCAGAATGAGTTTTTTATAGAATAAAAAAACACCACACAAGTCACACGGCGAGTGTTTAACTTTTTCAGGCAATCACAATATAGTATACTATACTGGTGGTCAGTGTGGTCAGGTCACTGGTCAGTCACACTGGCAGTGGCACTCCTGCCTGCAGCAAAAGTGTGCACTGTTTAATTTTAATAATATGTATGTACTCCTGGCTCCTGCTATAACCTATAACTGCTCCCCAGTCTCCCCCACAATTAAGCTGTGTGAGCACAGTCAGATATTATACATAGATGATGCAGCACACTGGGCTGAGCACAGATATGGTATGTGACTGAGTCACTGTGTATCGTTTTTTTCAGGCAGAGAACGGATTATATTAAATAAAACTGCACTGGTGGTCACTGGTCAGTGGTCAGTCACTAGTAAACTCTGCACTCTCTAGTACTCCTAAGCTCCAGTAAATCAAGTGTCTCTGTCTCAATCTCACTCTCTCTCTTCTAATCTAAATGGAGAGGACGCCAGCCACGTCCTCTCCCTATCAATCTCAATGCACGTGTGAAAATGGCGGCGACGCGCGGCTCCTTATATAGAATCCGAGTCTCGCGATAGAATCCGAGCCTCGCGAGAATCCGACAGCGTCATGATGACGTTCGGGCGCGCTCGGGTTAACCGAGCAAGGCGGGAAGATCCGAGTCGCTCGGATCCGTGTAAAAAAAGCTGAAGTTCGGGCGGGTTCGGTTTCCGAGGAACCGAACCCGCTCATCTCTAATTTTTATGTCAACCTTTTGCTTGTGTCAACCTTTTATTCAAGTCAGCCTTGTGCAAGTAGACCTTTTGGGGTCTGCCTAATGAACCGTGCAGATTTGTCCTCACACACTGTGGCATCAGTCATGTCAAACAGCCCCTCTCAGCACGCCAGGACCTCGGCACTCAAAATGTGCATTAGGGTCAGAGGTGTAGTTAGGTGCTATGGTACCCAGAGCAAGGGTATGTTTTGGTGCCCCCTCTCCTGTACTGAATTGGGTGCATGATACATTTAAAAAGAAAAAATATTTGAAAATCCTAAATTTGTGACAGGGCTGGTTCTAGACCTTGTGGATCTCAGGGTAAACGTTTACTTTGGGCATCCCCCATGTTTAAAATAGGGACAGTGCATGCTGAAGGCGAGCAACAAATATATAAGGCGTGGCTTCATAGGGAAGGGGCATGGCCACAGAATAGTACCGATTCAGATTATTCAGATTACAACTCATAGTATTGTCTGTTACTCATATTACACCAGTACTGTCCATTATTCACATTACACCACACAGTAGTACCTCTTATACACTTTTTGCCACACAGTAGAGCCCCTTATACAAGTTACGTCACACAATAGAGCCCCTTATACATGTTATGCCACAGTAGATCCGTTTATACACGTTACACAACAGTAGAGCCGTTCATTCACGTTACACCAGAGTAGAGCCGTTTATTCATGTTACACCGCAGTAGAGCCACTTATACACATTATGCCACAATAGAGCTGCTTATACATGTTACTCTCTGGTTCTATTGCACAGAGAGGTGCTGCAGCAGCAGCTGGGACAGAGAGGTGCTGCAGCAGGCGGGGCAGAAAGAAGGTGCTGCAGCAGCCGGGGGAGAGAGGGATGTAGCTAGACAGAAGTAACCCTGCTGCACAGGTACAAGTAGACAATGAGATATAAAAAGAGGGCAGCAGAGCTCTGGTATGTGCTGGCTGTCTGTGTCTCCTGCTGTCACCTCTGGCCTGCCCTGTTCCCTACCTAGTCTCAGAGTCAATGTGCACCCCTCTGCTTCTCCTCCTCTTGCTCTGCTGCTGTCTGTACAGTGACTTACAGTATAGCGGAGAGTGGAGGGGCAGGTGGCAGGGCGCCATCTAACTTTTCCTAGGAGTGACACTGCAGTGGCAGACAGGATGGCACTTTTAAAAACTAGGCCCCAAAGAGCACAAATTCAAATAAGAAAAAGAGGTGCAATGAGGTAGATGGATGTGTAAGCTAAGTGACCCAAGTGGGCGGCACAAACACCTGACCCATCTAGGAGTGGCACTGCAGTGACAGACAGTATGGCAGTTTTAAAAACTAGGCCCAAAGAGCACATGCAAAGAAAAAAAAGAGGTTCAAGATGGAATTGTGCTTGGGCCCTCCCACCCACCCGTATGTTGTATAAACAGGACATGCACACTTTAACAAACCAATCACTTCAGCAACATGGTCTGCCACACGACTGTGTCTGAAATGATTGGTTCATTTGGGCCCCCACAAAAAAAGAAGCAATTAATCCCCCCACCAAAAAAGAAGCAATTCATCTCTCCTTGCACAAACTGGCTCTTCAGAGGCAAGATGTCGTCCTCATCCTCCGATTCCTCACCCCTTTCAGCGTGTACATCCTCATCCTCACAGAGTATTAATTCGTCCCCATTGGAATCCACCATCACAGGTTCCTGTGTACTTTCTGGAGGCAATTGCTGGTAAAAGTCTACCTGAAGGAATTTATAATTCATTTTGAAGAACATCATCTTCTCCACATTTAGTGGAAGTAACCTTCTACGTTGATCGCTGATAAGGTTACCGGATGCACTAAACACTCTTTCCGAGTACACACTTGCGGGGGGGGGGGCAACTTAGGTAAAATAAAGCCAGTTTGGGCAATGGCCTCCAAATTGCCTCTTTTTCCTGCCAGTATACATACGGACTGTCTGACATGCCTACTTGGATGCTGTCACTCATATTATCCTCCACCGTTCTTTCAATGGCGACAGCATCATATGCAGTGACAATAGACATGTCAGTAATCGTTGGCAGGTCCTTCAGTCCAGACCAGATGTCAATACCAGAATCGCACTGTACCTGGGGGCTCTCGCGTTACATGGCATATTGAAGCCAGTTGTATGAGGGCACATATGTATGACAATCATCTCACATAAGAAAAATGTTTTGTCACAAAGTAGTGAATAGAATTGCCGCCTAACGCAGTATTATAACTTGAATCTTAGTAAATAAGAACAATCACAAAGCATGTAATTTGAAATGATATTGTTAAAAATGTCACACTTATTTTTCGGCTATATAATATATGTAAGATCTAAATGCAGAATACATTTTTCCTTCTAATGAAATATTCACAGATGGGGACTTCTCATAATCAGGGTCATATAAATGTATATATACATTTATATGCTCTTCTCCTATCTGCTAAAATTACAAAGTCACACAAAAGATCCATTTTTTTTTAGGTCACTGCCATTTCATTGCTTCTTTATTAATATTTCCAATGTTTCACATACTACAAATTACACAGGCTTTGTGCATGGCTTATACGCCAGACAATTTTGACCACCATACGCTCAATTGTGCTCAAGTAGGCCTATTTAAACTATAATTGGCTTCCTCAGCAATTATGTGAATAGCAGCTGACTGCCAGTACTAAAAAGCAACATACAAACACACAGAGACATTATCTATGCTTTAATCTCTAGAATATAGTACGAGAAATAAAAAGCATACAGTAGTTACTAGATTAATTTAAAAAATACAAAAAAATCTAATTTAGAATTTTTATTTCAATTATTCCAAAAATATCTAAACAAGTAAAATAACTAAAAATGTAAGTTTCCTTTCTTTATGTATTTTTATTTTCATTTTTTAAAACACAAAGCTACCTCGAAAAATTGAATTATAAATTATAAATGTGAAAGAAGGTACTCATCTACAGCCGAGTTGGTCTTAAAAATGAAACCTGAAAATGTCAATTTTTTTTTCCTGGTCCTTTATTTTCTAATTAAATGCATTAGTTGTTTGTTTGCTTGTTAATTTTTTTTGAGGGGGCAGTAGTGAATTTTTTAATTATATTATGTGCCTCCTGTATACCTCAAAAGAAAGAGAAAAAAAGCTTGCTTTGTACTTTTCCTTCCTAAATAGCTACATAATTAGATTGATTATTTTGTGTCTATGCATGTGTTTGCTAAAGAGAACAAGCCAGATAAATTAGCACTTAGGGGAACTTACAATAGCACATAATATGCCCTTGTGTTTCATATAAAGCTTTGTGTGTCATTCACGGCTGGTTGACAAAACTGACTTTGCTTTTGAAAATGACAGGTGGTGTGCTGGTGTGTTATACATAGGGAAAATACAGACAACCTTCACTAAGACAGCTTGTGTCTATAAGCACCCATGATTTCGGATTCAGGCTCTGTTCTTTTGCCCTAAAGTTTCGATTAATTTCCATTTCTGGAACTCAAATCCCTGCATTAATTTTGCAGTTATGTTCCTCAAACATACATAAGGGAGGAGTGTATTAGTTTCCGTGTTTGCAAAAGTGATGACTTTTTATCAATTGATTTAAAGTGTAATTATTTTTTAAAGGAGAACCAATCTGGTTTTGGCTATACTTAAAAAAAAATAATAAAAAAAATAATACTGCTACCAATTTGCCTCAAAATTGCCACTTTTTTGAAACTTGGAAACTATTCATATATCCCCCCCCCCCTTCTTATGAGACTGACATGATGTCAGGTGAGATTGGGTGTATTTTATTATGGCTTAGCATCCCATTTCAGAAATCAATGCTCCTCCCCCTTTTCTTGTCATTTATTAAATTTCAGCTGTAACATTAAACTCTTTTATCCCATCAATTTCCTTTTCACATGACCCCAGGAATCACTCAAAATCAATGGCCTGTCCTATTTTTATGGAGCCGATATTTCTGTCTAATTGTCCATCCAGGTGGCTTGACTGTAATCTCAGTATGTGGGTTTTCTTCCCTTTAACTCCACCGCATGCAACAGTACGTAGATCTTGCTTACCAGTTGCTATAGTTATCGATTTTATAATGAAATATAGAAAGATCAATGGCAATCGGGAATGCAGATGAAATTTCCTAAGTACGCAAAGGCAAAGGGCAAGCTCGCTTTTCTAGGAATTCCAACTGTGATCCAATTAAATGTGTCCACAATGTTTTTTGCCAAGCAAGTACTGTACTTTTCTCAGCTGATGTAGTGCTTTTACATAGATACATCAGAGGGCTAATCAAATACTTAATCAATTATAATGAATGTATTTTCCAAAGAAGAAAAGGAAAAAACCATAATATATGAGTAGATGATTTTAAATGTACGTAGCCTTAGATAATTCTTGAAAAATATAGTATAAATCCTGAATATAATTTGGCTTATTTATTTATTATTTTATATTTATTAACAGTTTCTTATATAGCGCAGAAAATTCCGTTGCGCTTTACAACTGGACACAATTAGAAGACAAAACTGGGTAAAAACAAACAAGCATAGAGGTAGGAAGGCCCTGCTCACAAGTTTACAATCTATGGGAATTTATTAGGCTGATAGTAAAATAATAATGATTCCAAAAAACGATATGAAAATGTAAAACATATAAACAGTTAGCAATAGCTTTTTTAAATAATTACATAAGAAGTACTGAGGGGCTGATTCTGAAGTTGCACGCATTTGAGGGCAGCCACGGAAGCCAGTTTCGCTAACTTATACTTATGCCTGGGACCATGCCTAATACCCCTTTTCCACTAAAGCACGGGTCACAGCCATGTCGCCTGACACGGCTGCGACCCGTGCTACAGCCCCCTTTTGAACAGCGCTCACCAACCCGGCATATTGCCGGGTTGGTGACGCTGCTACTGACGCGGCAGGGGCGGCACTGGGAGATCACATGATTTCCCAGCGCCGCCATTCCTATACACTGTGAACGGGAGCCATGTCGCCTCGACACAGCTCCCATTCACACTAGACAGCTAGCAACCCAGCTAGCTACCCGGGTAGGATTCCCGGATCACTTGATCCGGGAATTTGCCGGGGGACCCTTTTCCACTAGGGAAAAACACGGGTAAATGCGCGCCCCCGCACATTTACCCGTGTTTCTAAGAGCTAGTGGAAAAGGGTAAGTGGAAACCCAGGCCGTCCATTGACTTTATGCCAAATGCTGCACCATCAGAACCGTAACTAGGAGTGTGTGACTAGTGCCAGGAGTGACACCATCACTGCCCCATGGCACTTGCATGTGGCTTGCATGGTGCCTTGAACGGTATAATTCAGCCAGCAGTGGTATAGCAGAGCCATCTGGAGCCCACACCAGTTAGGTGACTGATGTATCAGCATTTGCACCAACTCCATGCTAAGTGCAAGAACCAAAACAGGCTTCCCTCCCCTGTATGGATGACTACAACAGTTGGGGCTGTGTTACCGGCGGCCGGGATTCCGGTCGCAGAATGCCGGAGGGGGGGGGAGAGTGGGGTGTCGAGAGCAATGAAGCCCCTTGCGGACTCGGTGGCGAGCTGTGCTCGCCACAGGTTCTGTTCCCACTCCATAGGTGTCGTGGACACCCACGAGTGGGAATAGTCCCTTCTAGTCGGCATGCCAACTGTCTGTATCGTGAGTGTTCAGGATGCAGGGGGAGGTTGTGTGACTGTCGGTCACCTGACCATCTGTCACATAACTACATCCCCCTACAACATTCCCATGACACTCCCATAAGTCAGGGCAGTACCGTGTGCTCTTACTGTTGCCGCGTGGTTCATGGACTGAAATGCCCATTTGCCCGATCAGACAAATAGATCCAGGAAGCTCCACCCAACTCAAAATAGGATGGACAAATGCAAAAATGAGTAAATTTCCATCTGCATGTGTGCTACATGCACAAAATTTGCCATTTGCATATAGGCACTGGAATCCACCTGACTCAGCCCCTGAATAAGCAAACTGGGTGCATGGGATGGATGTACAAAGAGCTGGTCATAAGCTTTATATTAACAGTGGTGTTTGTGATTTGCAAGGGAAAGAGGGAAAGTGTCCTACTACTGTATGTCTGCGTTGACTTGGTCAGATAAGAAAACAGCCCGTGCAGAGAGTTGGTCTTTGGAGAGGGGGACGTGGTTTAGGTGACAATATTTAAATCACCAGATTGTGTGGAGAGAAGGAAGGGGTGTCTGAGACAGGGTCCCGGTTTCCTAAATATGTATGTAAAATAAATAATGAAGTGATTAATTTTGTGGTTGTTAAGGTACTGTAGCTTCACCTATTAACAGGTTACCAGCATTTCCATACATAAACAGACCGTTACCGTGCATTGAGACAACCATACAAAGAAAGGAGATGCCTCTTCTTGCAATTTCTAAGCCAAGCATTGTTTTGAGGCTTAGGGGAGATTTGTGAAACAGTGTTTTCTTTCTGTGGTTTGCAAACTACCTCTCTTCAGATGTGGTTTTCTGATCCAAACCACAGGATCTACTATCAGATTGTAATTAGTTGAAAGCTGAAACCACATTCGATGTGTTTGGCGGCTTACAAACCTCTATGCATGCAAATTAGGCCAAATGTTGATAAGGACACAGGTCCAGTATTCTGTAGGAGTGCCTGAAAAACTGGGCCCCACACCTAGAGAGATGACCTTTCCAATGCAGAGCAGCAGTGGTCAATGGTTACCAAGCTAATAGTTTTGCACTATATGAAAATTAATAATTTAATATTACCACTGTACTATCCAAATTAATATGGTCTCATAATGGGTTATTAAAAATTCTGGGTTCCAATGTTTAGATAGACAATGTCTTGGTCAACAGCAATTGGTCGACTCCATATGGACAACATGTATTAGGTCGACACTGAAAAAAGGTCGACATGCATTAAGTCGACACTGACAAAAGTGCAACATTGGAAAAGGTTGACATGTACAAAAGGTCAACAGGTTCAAATGGTAGACATGGCAATGATTGACACACATATGGTCAACACGTCAACACAGGTTTTGACTTTTTTTTTTTTACACCTTTTTCATACTTTACCATTGACATGGACTATGACTAGGGAGCAAGGGGGTGCGGTACACTAATTGGGGTTCCCCGTGCTCTGAAGGTGAAAACTGCATTTATAAAAAAAACTGTTGTGTAGATATTTTTTGTATCTACCATTTTCCATGTCGACCTTTTCCTACGTCAACCTTTTGTACCTGTCAACCTTTTCCTGTGTCCACCTTTTGTCAGTGTCGACCTAATGCATGTCGACCATATGGGATCTACCTAATGACTTTCGACCTAGACATTGTAGATATTCTATACCACAGCCAAAAGTTGCCTCCATACTAAAAACTTACCTAACATCTTATTTTTGGGTTTTGAAGTAATCCAAAGTAATTCAAAGTGGAGCTGTAGGTCCATAGCCAACGTCTATATGGCAAAATATAAAACAAAACAATAGATGGAAACATGGAGCACCAGAAGCGTAATGAGTTTATCTCCAATGAGTCCTCCTACTTAATAGCCAGGCAGCCAATCAAGCAGTGTCGTTTCCATAATTGAACAAGTAGCATAAGATACAGCTCCTGATTGGCTGTCTGGCTATTGAGTAGGTGGGCACACTGGAGATAAACTCATTTTGAATCAGCTGCTTCATATGGAATATGTTTCTTTATTTTGGATTATGTCAGACCAGTGAAAGGAAATTATATTTCATGTAAGCACTGTATTTAGTAGGGAAGTAACATTTAATAACAAATTATGTGGGCTATACTAATACGGTGGAAATATATTGCATTATTAATTTACATGAGGCATCACTATTATTGAACTTAATATTACTAGGTGAAATACTATTTTTAATATTTGTATACTGGCAATACTGTTTAGTGATATATTTATAGGGGCAACACTTTTTTATAATTATGTATTTATTTTTTGGGTGGGGGAAATACTATTTAATTATTTATATACAGTACTGTGCACACACTGTCAATACTATTTAATTATTTATATAGGTGGGCAACACTTGTAGCATACACTTTTGCCCATGTGGATGTTGACACGGGTAGTTCTACAAGAGTCAGCTTGCAATATTAATTTCCCATGATTATTGCTTAGTAGATGGAACAGGTTTGCACACCTGCCAAGTGTACAAATTAGTGTTGCTGTTTTAGACTTTGATTGATGGTCTTTGAAAGGCAGTTTAGCTAGAAGTAAATTAAAGCCATACTGGCGGGAATCAAACGAATATAGACAATGGTTTACATCTGACATTTCAGTTTCTATTGAAACTTTCCTCAGGGATGGTCCAACGTTTTAATAAATATTGAAATGACGTCTGTGAGCCACCACCTATGCTAATTGTTTTCAGAAATTGTATACATATTTATTTTTATATATAGGGTGCCCCATAATGATGGGACACATTTTTATTTTATTTACAAGAGTGTGGGCACTCACCCATCTTTAAAATGCATTGTATTTCAAAGTCTGACTTTGTGAGTTAATGTTGGTCTCCTTTCTAGGACATTGATCCTTAATGTTATGGCCATCCTGGCTGATGTGCTTCACTGCGCTATGGTGGGGATGACAGAGAGTGCTCAAAAATGTTCTCTTCCAGGAAGTGGCCATCTAAGGGATGTGATATTCAACCACTGAATAGTGCTATGAACTCCGGTACCTTGTGTCAAAGTCAAAAATATTACAGACACACCACATGTAAACCCCAAACAGAGTGGCCTCTGTTCATGTGCGTTGCCGCCGTGCGTACGCATACATGCACGCTACGTACACTGGTTCACGAGCCTTGCGTATTGGCACGTGGTATGAGTATATACGGTAGCATACGAATTCACACAGAAAAGCCACAAAGACATATTCAATATTCTATTTATATAGTGCATAATTTACACATAGTCTCCACACACTTTGCCAGCAAGTTACATATACTCAAAAGGTAGAACAACAGAGTTATCCAGGTTTACAGGATGTGAGGGGATGGAGCAAGGTTAGGACTTAATGTTTGGTATCCAGATGTGCAGTATTTGGAGATCTACATTCCAGTTGCTATTTGCAGTTTATAGCATATTTCTGCGCATAGATATGCGCAGAAATGTAATCTTCACAAACTACTGTAAATACTGTACTTCTGATATTCGGCGGGAACCCAGTGGTGAACATCTGCAAATACACCTGGACCAAGCATCGCCCATTCATTCAAACCGACCTATGACCCCTCATGTACTGTAAATGACTTGCCCCATGACCTATGAAAGAAGAGCTTACATTTCCCATTGTACTGTATTTGTATTCATTGTATAAAGAGAATCCTCTTGACCAGGCTCATTCTATTCTCTGCAGGGCCGTAACTACGTGTGTGCCAAGTGGGCTTGGCACACAGCGCAGTTGCCCTGAGGGCGCACGCCCCGCGGCATGTAATGAGTCAAATTGACTCATTACATGCCGCCTCTGAAGTCCGTGCCGTGCGCCGCAGCCGCGCTGGAGGAGAGAGAAGCGCCGGAGGCAGCTGAGAAGGAGGAGGAGGGAGGGGGACTGGAGCCGCAGCAGCGCTATTTCATTGGTAGTAAGCGCCGCTGCAGCATCCCCCTCTCCTTCCGTATAGGCTGCCCGGCGCTGCTGTGGATGCTGGGATGCGGTTCCTCCATCCCAGCATCCACAGCAGCGCCAGGCAACCAATACGGAAGGAAAGGGGGATGCTGCAGCGGCGCTTACTACCAATGACATAGCGCTGCTGTGGCTCCAGTCCCCCTCCCTCCTCCTCCTTGTCCGATGCCTGCACACTGCACAGAGGGAGATGCCAGCACGAGGAGCCTGTCAGCGGGGGAGAAGGTAAGTATATCCCTCTCTCTCTCTCTCTCTCTCTCTGGGCGGGATGTACTAAAGGGAAAATGCGGTAAAACACCTGTGTTCGGGGGTTTTACCGCATTTTCATATGTACTAAGGCCCCACCGCTGGGATTACGCCTCCGGGGGTATCGCCATCTTTTGATGGCGATACCCCATAGAAGCATCCCGCCGCCGACCTGCGCCACTCACGACGATCTCTCTACTCCCGGCCCCCCTCCTCCTTCTCCCCCGCAGCACAGCCTTGTCTCCTTCCGGCTGCAGGGGGAGAAGGAGGATCACGGGGACTCCCTGCACGTCACCTCCCGGGGCTGGGAGGTGACGGAAGCCGCCACAAACCTTGTCCTGTGGACCATCACTGATCGCAGGACACCCCTGGCATCGCTCTGTGATACTAATCGCATATGTTTGTACATACGCAATTAGTATCATTGCGTTGACCAGCGATGACCCGCGATCAGTGACAGTACATCCCGCCCTCTCTCTCTCTCTGGGGGACACCGTCTGCCATAATGTGTAAAAAGGGGTCCTGGCTGCCGCAATGTGTAAAAAGGGGGCCTGGCTGCCGCAATGTGTAAAAAGGGGTCCTGGCTGCCGCAATGTGTAAAAAGGGGGCCTGGCTGCCGCACTGTGTAAAAAGGGGGCCTGGCTGCCGCAATGTGTAAAAAGGGGGCCTGGCTGCCGCAATGTGTAAAAAGGGGGACTGGCTGCCGCAATGTGTAAAAAGGGGGACTGGCTGCTGCAATGTGTAAAAAGGGGGCCTGGCTGCCGCAATGTGTAAAAAGGGGACTGGCTGCCGCAATGTGTAAAAAGGGGGACTGGTGACTGGCTGCCGCAATGTGTAAAAAGGGGGACTGGCTGCAGCAATGTGTAAAAAGGGGGACTGGCTGCCGCAATGTGTAAAAAGGGGGACTGTCTGCCGCAATGTGTAAAAAGGGGGACTGTCTGCTGTAATGTGTAAAAAGGGGGACGCTGTCTGCTGTAATGTATAAAAGGGTCTCTACCTGGTGTAGTGGCGCTACTGTGCAGCGTAATTTGAATAATGGAGACTACTGTGCACCGTAGTATGAATTGCTATTATTTTGTGGCCACGCCCCTTCCCCATGAAGCCACGCCCCTATATATTTTTCACGCGCCTACAGCGCGCACTGCCCCTATCTTGCATGGGGGGCGCCAATGTCGTTTCTTGCACACAGCGCTAAAATGCCTAGTTACGGCACTGATTCTCTGAAGGTTATCTTGCTAAGACTGACTGAGTCCTGGGTCCAGGAGCGCTCGCGAACAAACGTATGTATTATTGGTTGTAGCTCTTCTCTGTAATATTGTTATATCTTTCATCTGTATCTTTTGAGTAAATACTGTTGATGCGTTGGACCACAACATTACATTTAACTACTGGTGTCGCATTCCATTCTTGTTTGGGGAATAAGGTGTATTCAGCCACACATGTCGCTGCATTGTGCGCATAGCATGTCGGCGTGTACACGCAACGTGCATACATATCTTAGCGGTTATTTGCTTATGTTTAGCGGCCGCAGCGGACCGAACCACAGTGTGATAAGGTATTGCTTTTCCTTGTAAGTTAATCGAACTTCACACTTGGTAATGTATTACACATAGTTCTTAATAAATATGCTTGTTCTAGCCCTAGATACCTGCTTTTGAAATGTGTCCCATGTATGTACAGTATGTGCAGGGCCAGATTAACAATGGGGCGGATGGAGCTCCAGCTCCAGGCCCCAGATAAAAATAGGTCCATCATCATGACAGCATGATGATGTTTAACTGCTCAGCTGGTCACATGGTTACCATAAATGATAAGAATTAAAATGATAATTTGAATTCCTCACAAAGTGATGCTGTTTTTTTATAGTGTAGGGAGTGTACATGCCCATATGTCACTGGCCACACCCACACAACTTTAGCCACACCTACTCAACTTCTCACAATAGGCCCTTGATCATCTTCAGCCCCAGGCCCATGAGGACCTTAATCCGGCCCTGAGTATGTGTCACTATGTGTTTCTTGATATTATAATTGCATCTTGAAAATGGTCATCTTTCACCAAAAAGTTGCGGGAATATATGTGAACTATTTTTAATACAAGTTTTTCCAAAATCCTTTGAGTGCCATCTCCTCCTTAGGGTACCTGACTTGGACTCCTTGGTAATCGTGCTATTTTATTGAGTGCCAGAACCTAGAACTTATATATAATATATATATATATAAAGAACAAAGTGATGTCCGGCACTCAGAGCCAATGATAGTGCTGTGCTGCGGTGCCCTCCTTGTGGGACTTGTATCCCAATGTGCAGATCAAAGGGTAAAGCAGGCGGCACTCGGCAGTCTGGAATCCGTTAATTCTTTATTAGCAACAAGCCAACATGTTTCGGAGCTTCCTCCGTCCTCAGGGCAGTATTACTGCCCTGAGGACGGAGGAAGCTCCGAAACATGTTGGCTTGTTGCTAATAAAGAATTAACGGATTCCAGACTGCCGAGTGCCGCCTGCTTTACCCTTTGATCTATATATATATATATATATATATATATATATATATATATACAGGTTGAGTATCCCTTATCCAAAACGCTTGGGACCAGAGGTATTTTGGATATCGGATTTTTCCGTATTTTGGAATAATTGCATACCATAATGAGATATCATGGCGATGGGACCTTAGTCTAAGCACAGAATGCATTTATGTTTCATATACACCTTATACACACAGCCTGAAGTTTATTTAATACAATATTTTTAATAAATTTGTGTATTAAACAAAATTTGAGTACATTGAGCCACAGAAAACAAAGATTTCACTATCTCAGTCTCACTCAAAAAAGTCTGTATTTCGGAATATGTGGATATGGGATACTCAACCTGTATATATATAATACAGGTTATCCCACACTAATGGGAAAAGATAGCACTCTCCAGACTTAGCATCCAATAAAGCAAATAGTAAATTTTATGTAAGGGTAATCTCACAGTTCCAATGTTGTTTCAAAAGCGATTTCCAACGTTTCGGTCCCTGGCGGGACCTTTTTCAAGGATTATACAGTCAGTCAGCAAGGTCAGCAATACAGCATAGGTCAGCTTTGCAGGAAACCGGAGACATATATATATATATATATATATATATATATATATAGAAATAAAGATTACGGCGCTTTGGTGCGGCTTTGTGTTGTCTATACCTTAAATTTAAAATAACCCTTTTATAAAAATATAGTATAAATAAAAAATAAAAACACTTCTCAATATATTAAATGAGTGGCAGCTTATAATACATACATATGTGCTTGGCATGCACACATAAGGATTTCAAGGAATTGGTGAAAATAAGCGCCCAAGAGTGTAGATGGTATAACAAGGTGAATATAAATGAAGGTATCAAGAGTGGATATATTGCAATCAGTTAAAAAACTTATCTGAAAACCAGAGAAGCTAAATTCGGGCGATGCTTCTTTGACGCTTAATACATGTTGAAAAAAAGAAGAGCAAACATAGTGTGTACTGTTTTTTTGGTAAATTATCAAAATATATCACTGACCAGAAATCATTTAGGCTTAATTAGGGAAACAGCATATTCCCAAGTATGCAATCAATATATAGCCTAGGCAGTGTATATATATATATATAAAAGATAAATTATTTAATACAAGTAATGACATAAAAATACATTGAAATACATAAAATATGAATAGCTGTATGTCATGCGTACAGGATAACAGATTATATCAAGCTTATCTATCCATAAATAGCTGGAATGCATGCGTACAGGATTCAAAATTATAAAAGGCTTATCTGTCCATAAGAGGAAATGTCAGCAGGTAGTCCCAACGCGTTTCGTCCGTCATCAGTAGGACTTCATCAAGGGGATAGACAAACAGAGCAGGCATGCTTTATTTATACCCTCCTTGGGCAGTTTATGGTGACATCACTTCCTGTGATGTCATGTGACTGGAGCATTTATGTGAACTTTTAAAACAGGTTTTAATTTGCACTCAAAAAGGTGACAATATAAAATAGTGAAGTAGGGAGATAAGAGGAAGAAAAAACGAAGAAAAAACGAGGTGGAGAAGTGACATAATCAGCATAAAAGGGAGAAACGTCCGGAATTTGCTGTGGAACGCATGCGTCATTTCCGGAGATGGCGCTGACGTAATTTCCGGTCGGCGTATATAGATATTAAAAAGGTCTTAGAGAATTTAGTAAGCGTGTTTTAATGTGTGTCTCCTAGTTATTATAGAGAACCGGGCCGATTACTAAGCTGGATAGGTGATAGAAGTGAGATTAAGAGGTGGTGTGATCCGTCGGGTATGGCGGTCACGTGACTTCCGTTATAAACACGGAAGTAAGTGTGTGGAACACAAAATAGTGACGTGACTTCCGCTGAGCGGAAAGAAAGACGGGGAGACAAGGGAAGGTATCTAAGGAGTAAATTACACAAATGAACCTTTGTATATATGGATTACCGGGCTGGTAGTTAGTAAAGGTGACTTTATTGGATATTTGTGATCCGTCTGATATGACGGTCACGTGACATCCGTTATTGATTAAAGTTTGTGTGGACCGCAATTAAGTGACGTAACTTCCGCTGGGAACGGAAGTAAAAAAGGGAGAAAGTGACAAGCATAAATAATAAAAAAAATTCTAAAAAAATAAACCCTCCATATTAGGAAAAAAGGTTTATGTTAATGAGGCTGTATAAAATAAACAGCTAAAGTGCAGGTTATGTCACACAGACTACTGTGACAACTAAAATTACCTTAACAATTAGCGGTGGAATACACTGCCATAGTGAAATATTGGAAATTATCACTATAGGATGATTTCTAATTATAGCAAAATTATTTAATATACTTTATAAAATACTTTATAAAATACTTTTTATATATAAAAAAATTAGTTCAAAATGATTATCTAAAATAGAAGGAGAGAACATAAAGGGTGGATATAATGTGTGTATAATTTTTGAGTGCAATTAAAGCATATCATAAAAAAAGGGATCGTAATAGATCGGGTATAGACTGATTAAAACATGACATAAGTGGAGTATTATAAGTAGCAGCGTTGTAATTGTTGTTTCCTGCGGCAGAAATACATAGTCTTATCGCGTTTTAGATGCGCAACGTGTGTTCTTCTTTAAAGACTGTCTTGGTTATTATCCACATCAGGCAGGCGGTTGGTAATTTGCTGAAAGGAATAATAATGTTGACTGTTGATATCTAATTTAAAAAATGATAAAGTTACTATAGAGGGTGCTTGATCTAAGGGATTTAAAAACTACCGGAAATTTGTGAATAAAAGGGATTATGTGAAAAAAAGGGAAGTGAATGGAGACGGGAAAATTACAGGAAGGGAGCAATCTCAAAAGCTTCATTTAGTCCGAATGGTGATAAGGTCTTGAGTTCGTGGATCCAAAACATTTCTCTTTTGGAGAGTTTGTTCAAGATATCGCCACCTCTTTTACCAGTTTTGACAAGTTCTATTGCTTTGAAAAATTGCTCCCTTCCTGTAATTTTCCCACTTATGTCATGTTTTAATCAGTCTATACCCGATCTATTACGATCCCTTTTTTTATGATATGCTTTAATTGCACTCAAAAATTATACACACATTATATCCACCCTTTATGTTCTCTCCTTCTATTTTAGATAATCATTTTGAACTAATTTTTTTATATATAAAAAGTATTTTATAAAGTATTTTATAAAGTATATTAAATAATTTTGCTATAATTAGAAATCATCCTATAGTGATAATTTCCAATATTTCACTATGGCAGTGTATTCCACCGCTAATTGTTAAGGTAATTTTAGTTGTCACAGTAGTCTGTGTGACATAACCTGCACTTTAGCTGTTTATTTTATACAGCCTCATTAACATAAACCTTTTTTCCTAATATGGAGGGTTTATTTTTTTATAATTTTTTTTATTATTTATGCTTGTCACTTTCTCCCTTTTTTACTTCCGTTCCCAGCGGAAGTTACGTCACTTAATTGCGGTCCACACAAACTTTAATCAATAACGGATGTCACGTGACCGTCATATCAGACGGATCACAAATATCCAATAAAGTCACCTTTACTAACTACCAGCCCGGTAATCCATATATACAAAGGTTCATTTGTGTAATTTACTCCTTAGATACCTTCCCTTGTCTCCCCGTCTTTCTTTCCGCTCAGCGGAAGTCACGTCACTATTTTGCGTTCCACACACTTACTTCCGTGTTTATAACGGAAGTCACGTGACCGCCATACCCGACGGATCACACCACCTCTTAATCTCACTTCTATCACCTATCCAGCTTAGTAATCGGCCCAGTTCTCTATAATAACTAGGAGACACACATTAAAACACGCTTACTAAATTCTCTAAGACCTTTTTAATATCTATATACGCCGACCGGAAATTACGTCAGCGCCATCTCCGGAAATGACGCATGCGTTCCACATGCGTTCCACAGCAAATTCCGGACGTTTCTCCCTTTTATGCTGATTATGTCACTTCTCCACCTCGTTTTTTCTTCGTTTTTTCTTCCTCTTATCTCCCTACTTCACTATTTTATATTGTCACCTTTTTGAGTGCAAATTAAAACCTGTTTTAAAAGTTCACATAAATGCTCCAGTCACATGACATCACAGGAAGTGATGTCACCATAAACTGCCCAAGGAGGGTATAAATAAAGCATGCCTGCTCTGTTTGTCTATCCCCTTGATGAAGTCCTACTGATGACGGACGAAACGCGTTGGGACTACCTGCTGACATTTCCTCTTATGGACAGATAAGCCTTTTATAATTTTGAATCCTGTACGCATGCATTCCAGCTATTTATGGATAGATAAGCTTGATATAATCTGTTATCCTGTACGCATGACATACAGCTATTCATATTTTATGTATTTTAATGTATTTTTATGTCATTACTTGTATTAAATAATGTATCTTTTATATATATATATATACACTGCCTAGGCTATATATTGATTGCATACTTGGGAATATGCTGTTTCCCTAATTAAGCCTAAATGATTTCTGGTCAGTGATATATTTTGATAATTTACCAAAAAAAACAGTACACACTATGTTTGCTCTTCTTTTTTTCAACATGTATTAAGCGTCAAAGAAGCATCGCCCGAATTTAGCTTCTCTGGTTTTCAGATAAGTTTTTTAACTGATTGCAATATATCCACTCTTGATACCTTCATTTATATTCACCTTGTTATACCATCTACACTCTTGGGCGCTTATTTTCACCAATTCCTTGATATATATATATATATATATATGGGCTTGGTACGGGATACTGTCTGTCAGAATACCGACACCAGTGAGTGCCAGCGTCGGTATTCTGGCAAGTGTTGGGATTCTGGCGTTGGCATTCTGGCTGGCCGTATCCCAAGCACTGGGATCCCAACTACATCCCATACTTATGTAGCGCACACCACATAAAGTACCACCTAGCACCAAGATAGTATATCTGTAATCACATGCTGCAGTAAAGATGTTTTAGTCGCTATGTGTACCATTTTCAAGACAACAGCTTGTCACACTAGCCACTCCCAAGGCAAGAGATATACAAAAAAATGACAAGAGGGTGCGCAGTCATAAAGTATTCAAAGTTTTTTTTACTTCAGGATAAACAAACATAAATGAATTAACACAGCATCACTTAACAAGAAGTCTGTTTTGGAATCTGCTGTGCGTCTTAATCAGCTGTTCACACTTAGCAGGTTCCCTTGTGCCAATCACAGCACTCCAGGGGGTAGATTTTAAAATCAATCATATTCTGTCTGTCCTTTCTCTGCTGCATTCTAAAGAATGATAGGCAGAATCTGTTTGGTTGCTATGGGCATCTTCACCATTTATCTGCTTTAGAAGCTTTAGTAAATCCACCCCCAGGACTCATCACCTAACCGGATCACACTGCACCTGTGCTGCTTGAATTAAAAACAACGTCATTCAGAGACATATTGCGTTGGCCCTGTATCAGCCCCGCAGAAAAGCCGATTGTACATAAAAGACTTATTATTGAAAAAGAAATGAAGAACACATAAAGAGTACAGAGGGCCCTGCCTGTGAAAGCTTAAAGTCTACAGGGGGTGGACAATGCTAAGACAATAGGAACAAGTGGGAAATGGACTGGATATTAGACTGGAGCTGGTAGAACACACAGAAGGAGCAGAATCAGGTGGAGCAGAAAAGCTCTTGAAGTGTTCAAGATGAATGTCAATTTCTTCTTTTGTACCACCTGGAATGGGGAATGAAGAGTAGTCAACTTTATGAATTTTGGTTTCCATATGTTGAGAATTCTGGGGGTAATTCCAAGTTGATCGCAGCAGGATTTTTTTTAGCAGTTGGGCAAAACCATGTGCACTGCAGGGGAGGCAGATATAACATGTGCAGAGAGAGTTAGATTTGGGTGGGGTGTGTTCAATCTGCAATCTAATTTGCAGTGTAAAAATAAAGCAGCCAGTATTTACCCTGCACAGAAATAAAATAAACCACCCAAATCTAACTCTCTCTGCACATGTTATATCTGCCTCCCCTGCAGTGCACATGGTTTTGCCCAACTGCTAAAAAGAATCCTGCTGCGATCAACTTGGAATTACCCCCTCTGTCACTGTAGCTACAATGCACATGTATCATGGGGAAAATGAGATGGGGATAGTTAGTAGTACGGGCATTTGATAAAGTAACAATGTTCAAGATTGAAAGACTTCCAAAGGTGCCTTTTATTTACCCAGATAACTGCATTTCCCATTCATTGCTGAATGTGACTGTAGGTGCTTCACAAAGGTGCAATTTTGTAGCCAGAAAATGCTGATGTGGCCCCTACCTTAGCAGAATTTCAATCGCCTACAGTTTCCGAGTAGTTGCATCATTTCACTTTCTGTAGTTTTATAGTCAACTTTTTCTTACCGCAAGTTTTGAAACATAAAATGCGGGGAAAATGAAGCCTGCTCTAGTGCACACAACGAACGATAAAGTACTCAAACCAATCTGGCAAAGCACCCAGTTTTACTACAACACTAATTTTCCTCCTTTTGCTAAAAATTATCATAAACTAAGAGCCTGATTCATAGTCACACCAAATGCGTGTGCAAAAGAGGCCGCTTCCTGCACACTAAAGTACCCTGCAAACAACTGCTGGTATTCTAAGTTATACGCAGTGTGCCCCACTCGCTGCCTTCTGCTGGTAAAAGCAGACCTCATCACTAGTATTTCCATCAGCACTAGCCTTGGTCAGGAGATCCAGCTGATGGGTCTCTAAATCAGTGTTTCCCAACCTCGGTCCTCAAGGCACACTAACAGTCCTGGTTTTAGTGATATCCAGGCTTGAACACAGGTGACTTAATTAGCACCTCAGTTATTTTGATTTAACCATCTGTGCTTAAGCCTGGATATCACTAAAATTTGCACTGTTGGTGTGCCTTGAGGACCGTGGTTGGGAATGCCTGCTCTAGATAATCGCAAACACACACCCATGGCAAATTTATTCTACATGCAAATGCCCTGTTACCGCCCAGTTACCACCCGGTGAAGCCAATCCAAGTGAGATGCAAGACTCAGTATGGCTTGTAAGTAATTTAGGATGTGTATGTAGCCCGCATGTGCCGTTTACTAGAAATCAATTTATCTTGCCACGTTCTTAATGTGATCATTTATATTAAAAATCTAAAGGGAAAAATCAATGCAGGACGTTTGGCCTTTCCTTGTAAAATATATCTCAAGAAGTACAAAGAATACATTTATTTTGTTTGGAGAAATACGGTAAATGATATTTGTATAGATTGGCTACTTAAATGGTAGAGAGAAAACCTATACTGATACCAGCGCTTCCTGGGGAAAGGTCACCTACATCACAGTCTTGTGTGGCTGCCAAGTTTTAATTGAAGCATTGTGATAAATTTCTATAGCAGGTCAGAAGTCCTTTTCTGGTTAAAAAGGGGTCAAGCGGGTCTCTTAAAGAAGTACTCTTAATTTTTATAGTGTCCACTGAGAGTTGATTTAGCGCAGGAGTGACCTGATCACTTCAGCTGACCTTTTACAAAGCAGCGAGACTCAGCTTCACTGTCAGTCAGGAGTGAGAAAAAGATATTTTATTTATTGGGATTTATATTCTTTGAAGGAAGATAGATCCCACCAAATCAATACAAGAGAAGCATTTCCTTGATTACTTTATACAGGATAGAAAAAAAAAGAAGAGAGAAAATCAGGGAAGTTACATGGAAGAAGTCTTGCTTACATATAATGAACAGCAGATATACCAAATACAAAGATGATGCATGGACTGTGGAAATTTGCAGTAGGAAAAAGTACATCAATTAGGGATGACTAGAAGGGGGAGGGGGCTGGGTTACTGTTTTTTTTATTATTTTTATTAACATATAGGGGCAGAGTCGGACTGAGGTATGAAGGGCCCACCGGGGGGATGCAGAGATAGGGGCCCATACTTAGGGGTGTGACCAGCCTACAAAGGGGGTGTGGCCAGCCTCCACATAGGCTTGAAATGCACAATAGTCTTGTGCAGTGTAATGCAACATATCTACCATGTATAATACAAGTGCACAGTCTGGAATCTGATCCCTAGAGGAAGGAGTGGGCCCTCAGGCAGTGGGGCCCACCGGTGGTTTCCCCTGTGCCCATGTGGGCCAGTCCGACCCTTTATAGGGGTATATTTACTAAGGTCCCGATTTTGGGCGAGGTTTATTTTTTTTTCAAAGAGTCATCTATGAAATTTACTAAACACAAATCTCAGCAGTGATGAGGGCATTCATATTTGTTTTAACGGCATAGTACACAAATACGAATGAATACACCATCGGTCAAACATGCCTGTTTTTTTTACAAAACTCGGTCATTTACTAAGAATTCGTATTCACAATCACTGCTGGCAATAGCCAAACACTGCCGGTAAATGTTCTAATTCGTAAAAAAAAAAGCAGTTTTCAAATAGACCTGCTTTTTGGATGCGTATTCTGATAGGCATGCACGGATCGGTGAGATCCGTGCATGCTTATCTGTGGGAAGGGGTGTGAAAGTGTTAAAAACAATTGCGTGGGGTCCCCCTTCCTAAGCATAACCAGCCTCGGGCTCTTTGAGCCGGTCCTGGTTGTAAAAATACAGGGGGGAAATTGCGTAGGGTCCCCCCATATTTAAACAACCAGCACCGGGCTCTGCATCCGGTCCTGGTTCGAAAAATACGGGTGAAAAAAGACGTAGGGGTCCCCCCGTATTTTCAAACCAGCACCGGGCTCCACTAGCCAGAGAGATAATGCCACAGCCGGGGGACACTTTTATGTATGTCCCCGCGGCCGTGGCATTACCCCCCCACTAGTCACCCCTGGCCGGGGTACCCTGGAGGAGTGGGTACCCCTTAAATCATGGGATCCTCCCTCCAGCCATCCAAGGGCCAGGGGTGAAGCCCGATGCTGTCCCCCCCATCTGTGGGCGGTGGATAAGAGGCTGATAGCCTTTGTGTAAAAATAAAGAATATTGTTTTTGTAGGAGAACTACAAGTCCCTGCAAGCCTCCCCCGCAAGTTGGTACTTGGAGAGCCACAAGTACCAGCATGTGGGGAAAGAACGGGCCCGCTGGTACCTCTAGTTCTACTACATAAAAATTACCCCACCAAAAAAACACAACACACACACCATGACAGTAAAGCTTTTTTTTACATACATGCACACTTACACACTCACATACTTACCTATTTTCCCACGGAGCCCCTCGGTCCTCTTGTCCTCTTGTCGGCATGTTAGTAAATTACATGAAAAAAACAAAAAGTTGCAAAAAAAACCACAACCGATACTATTCGAGATGACTCTCCCACCAAATCGGCACAAATACGATTCTTTGTAAATATACCCCATAGAGATTGTTGCTGCAATGCATGCAAGTTCAAATGCAACCACTTCTAGTAGGATTTTTTGAAGACTACAGGGTAAATTTACTAAGATGGGAGCTCTATTTAGGATAGGATGTTGCCCATAGCACCCAATCAGATTCCAGGTATTATCTTCTAGAAGGTGCTAGATAAATCAGAAGTAGAATCTGATTGTTGCAACATCCCATCTTAAATAGAACTCCCATCTTAATAAATTTACCCCTACAAGTGCAACAATGTGTGCAAAAGTGACATGCAGTGAGGTCAATGGCTGGGGAGGCACTAGCTACTATCAGAGCCAGATTTACACACACACACACACACACACACACACACACACACACACACACACACAAAATGTGGGCATTCTACAAAGGTGCAGCAGTATATAAATTATATACTTTGTTACTAAATATATAGTGGCCTATATAATAAAAGGCTAAGGCTGCTCCTCCCCTCTATTATGTGTGCTGCCAGATGGACCAAATTACTCCTTTGTGTGCAGAAAGTGATACTGCAGGGAGATGTCACAGCCTGCTGCAATTAAGATGGGTTAATTGAGACAGAATCAAATTTTGATCTTGATCTGAATTTCAGGAAGGATTCCAATGTGGTTTGTTCTGTCACATTTTATTGGTGTTGGAAATGTTCTTTCAGGCGAAGGTTCCACACAAACCTGTGATGATCCATTTGCCATGTGAAGTCATTATGCAAGTTGATAGGCACAAAAGAAAGGCCTTTGTAGCTCCTGTATTTCCACGTCAGACAGAACACGTTGGATAAGTTAAATATTAAGTTTCTTCCTGGAGGGATTTTCCTGACTTCTCGCACCTCTCTGATTTTGCATGCCCCTGCGGGCTCCATGATTCGACATGCCACTAAGGATTTATGGCCAATTGTGTCATTTGATAATGATCTCACTGTGTTTTGTAATACAAGACTTATAGCAGCTTTCAAGAGAGGTCGAAACCTTAAAGATCTTTTGATGATAACGGATATCACCGGAAGTGGTATTCCACGTACCCCAAATGTATATATTAAACCCCCAGGCTGTTACAACTGCCACAGTTGTACCACTTGTACATTTATGGCTCCTTGCAGATCCTTCAAATATCCTTATTCACAGAAAATGTAAGACATGTTGTGTTCACCTGTATGCAGGGCCGTCTTTTCGTATGGGCTCAATGGGCTCTTGCCCAAGGGCCCCAGGAGTATAAGGGCCCTGGACTGATAGCTGGGGGTCCCCTCTTTCCAGGGGTACCAGATTTTTGAAAATCGGCCTTGGGGAACCGGAGATATCCAGCGTGAAAGCAGTGGTCCCCATCCGAGCCTGTTAATTGCTTTTCCCAGCCAGATATCTCAGGTTCTGTCTGATACAGAGTTTTTCTGAGTGTATAATCCAAAAGCTAGGACTCTCCCCTTTTGCTAGACACTGGCAGCTTGTATCTACTGTGCCCAGAACCAGAGATATCAGCCTTCCAGCAGCTGGTCCCTGCTTCAGCTCCACACGCCTGGTATACAGTTTTATATATTCATTGGAGGATTTCTCTGGCTCCTGACCTCTGATCCCCAAGTCCCTAGAACCTTCTGAAAGGTAGAACTCTCTAGTTTTTTATCCCATTCAAAGCTAAAAAAAATATATTTTCAGGAACTTGAGATATCTGCAGTCAAGCAAGCTGCCCTCCCACCAGAAAATGATGAATATTAAGCCCACTCCACTATCCACCCCTCCCCTGCGTTTTAAACACCCCCTACCACCCTGGAAGTCATGTACCAGGGCCCCTTCATTCAGCCCAATGCCCTCTTCTACAGTTTAGTGTTCTCCCTCCCACCCCATCTGTGCAGTAAAGGAGCAATTAGTAGAAATTACTGCTTCAGGTCCAACATGCTGAGTGGAAGATAGAACACCCTCTACCGGCCGCGGGACATCAAAGCTGCCGCTGATAGCACACCCCACCCCTACCGCTGGGGGATGGGTAGGGGGCCCAATGCATTGCTGTGCCCAGGGGCCTACACTGCCGTTAAGACGGTCCTGCTTGTATGACATCTTTTGTGGTAGATGTCAATACATGCCCCTGTGGCCTGTACTATGTGGGCTAAACTACCTGTATATTTCCGGATAGGATGGCCTTACATAGGTCGGCCATGCAACTATCTTCATATGGTAGAATAATTGATCAACCAGTGGCCCGGCACTTTAAATGCCAGGGGCACCTCTTATCAGACCTCAAATACTTCATGATTGACCACATCCCTGAGTCCCCTCGTGGTGGTGATAGAACGAAAGCTTGACTACTTACTGAATCTAGGTGGATCTTTAGATTAAATTATACAATTACTAATGGATTAAGCTAGAAGATAGATTGGAATAGTATTGTGTGATGTTCATCTGCTCCTTTGTGGGACTTTAAAATTCAGCACTGGCTTATTGTGTTTTATGGTGTAAAGTTGACAGTCTATGCTTTTGATATACAATATAATATGGTAAATGAGGCGGAGGATCAGCTCCTTCAAGTGTTGGTGCCTGATCAAAAGCTTTGCAAGCCTAAATACTAAGTATTTTCTTGTATATGCATTATATATTTTTTTCTGTCTTCCTTCTTTGTACAGTATACGTATATGTTTTGCCGTTATAGTTTTAATGTATATTCTCCCCCTCCTATGCTTCCTCCATAGCGCCAGCAATCAGGAAGTGTTAGCAGTGCTCCTCCGGTGGAATGCAAGCCAGGCAGGTGCTTGGCAACGGCAAATGGGGCTCTCCCAGAAGTGCGTCACTCATAGACATCCAGTTGCCGGGACGTAGGAGGATGGTGGAGGCGGGAATCTCACTGGGGGTATTTAGTGGGGTAAGTGATTGTTACATGTTTGTGGTGTGTCCTGAGGAAGGGGCAGTATATATATATACAGTATATATAAATAATCACATTTTTTTCATTTTTCCAACTAATAACATGAAAACTGTTCAAGAAAGTTGTAGGTAAAAAATAGGACTTGCACAAAAGGTCAGGCAGAGAATGCTAAAGATTTTAGAACACACTAAGGTGGTCATTCCGAGTTGTTCGCTTGTTGCTGTTTTTCGCAACGCAGCGATTAGGTGGGAAATGCGCATGCGCATGGTACGCAGTGCGTATGCGCTTAGTTATTTAACACAAAACTTAGTAGATTTGCTGTTGCTCATGCGGCGCTTTTCAGTCGCTCTGCTGATCGATGAGTGATTGACAGGAATGGGGTGTTTCTGGGCAGCAACTCAGCGTTTTCTGGGAGTGTGCTAAAAAATGCAGGCGTGCCAGGGAATAACACAGGAGTGGCTGGAGAAACGGGGGAGTGGCTGACCGAATGCAGGGCGTGTTTGTGACGTCAAACAAGGAACTAAACAGACTGAGTTGATCGCAATCTAGGAGTAGGTCTGGAGCTACTCAGAGACTGCAGGAAAATATTTAATAGCAATTCTGCAATACTTTCGTTCGCAGTTCTGCTAAGCTAAGATACACTCCCAGAGGGCGTGCGGCCTAGCATGTGCATTGATGCAAAAAGCAGCTAGCGAGCGAACAACTCAGAATGAGGGCCTATATTGCCCTAACCCTTTTGATTTGTAGGTTCTTACTCATGGTCTATACATTGAAATCTCACACTTGCCCTAAAGAGCAAATCTCTAGTTTTAAGCATGTCAGCCCCTGGGCCAATTGAAACCCTCCACTAACAAACAGAAACAGGGCAATAAAACAACAGATCGTATGCTTGAAATCATCAGCCCACACCAATTGTTCCTACAGTATATTTTGAAAACCCAGTATATAGTGTATAGCTATCTATTCACAAGAAACTTGAGTATATTAAAACTCCTTGCAAATACAGGAACCTCTTGTGTGTTGAAAGCCAGTTCCCCCAGTCTAAGCTCTGTAATGGAGAAAGTCTTTATTACTTCTGGAATCAGATTACACTGTAGTTCATAACTTATGCATATTGTACAATGGGCTCCACCAATGAGCTGGACCTGCTGCAGGCCCCCAGGACCCATCCAGATAACAGGTATTCTGTTATCCATAAAAATCTTATATCCAGAATGCATCTGGTCCCGAGCATTCCAGACATGGGATACTAAACCTGTACTGTATTTCAAAGTTAGCAGATGCATTTAAAAAATATATTGAATGTGTGTCCCTGAGGGTGTGCCTATTTTTCAGTGAGTTTGATAATGGTCAGAGCTCTTACTGTATATATTTTTTTATCTCACAAATGTCTTTATGTAACTAGTTTGGAAGTGGTCAGTTCAAGAACAGTATATACAGTCAATCAGAGCATCAGTCACAACAGTAACCCTGAGGGGTATATTAAAGATCGTTTTTTCAAAGCCACTGATTCTTGGAGGCTATGAGAGCTGTATTTAAAATGGCAATAGCTATACATGCAAAATAAGGCTTGTTTTGCATTTATGACTATTGCCCCTTTAAACCCAGCCTTCAAATCCCCTAGTAACTGATCATTAGTTAATATGCCTATTATATGCCTGTAAGTATTGTCAAAGTCGGAAAATATTACAGTACACACATCACGGACAAACTCCACACAGATGGCCTCCGTGCGCGTACTTGTTCTGCCGTGCGTGCTCATATTCGCAAGTTGCGTATGACCGCTCACGCGGCCCTGTGTATTAGCGCGTGGTATGAGTAATTACGGTAGCATTTGTACTTGCATGGAAAAGCCACAAAGACTTATCACATATTTAATCCACATAGTGCACAATGAACACATAGCCCACATGCACCACACCAGCAATTTATACTTGTTTAAATGGTACAACAACAAAGGGATTCACCTTTACAGGATATGAGGGGACAGCATTAGGTTATGAGGTGGTGTTTGGTATCCAGCTGTAGGGTATTTTAAGGGCAACATTCCGGTAGCAGTTTGCAGAAGATAGCACGCTCCTGCACATAATTATGCGCAGGAACAGAATATTACTATTATACTGTATTTACTGTACTCTGATATTCGGCGGGAACCCAGTGGAGACCAACTGCAAGCACACCTGGAACAGACATCGCCCACATACTCAAACCAACCTATGAACCCTCCTGTACTGTAAATGACCAGCCCTTTGACCTATGGATGAAGAGGTTACGGTTTCCATAGTATTGTGTTTTTACCAACTGTATAAAAGCCAAAGCTGACTAGCCGGTCACTCTCTCTCTGAAGGTCATCTTGCCTGATTGATCTGAGCACCGGACCGTGTGGCGCTGGCGAAACCAAACATATGTATCATTGTATTGTAGCCTCTTTTCTGTTAGTGTAATTGTATATTTGTTGTAACCCCCTTTTATCAATTATATGTTGGCGGGTCGGATCCCAACAGCTTAATTACAATTGGTGTCATGTCTCTTTCCCTGCTAAGGTTATAAGTGTATTTCAGGCACACGTGTAGCTGCATAGTGCTCACGGCGTGTCGGTGTGTGTGTATGCACAGCGTGTACTTTGTACGTCCGTCGCGGCGTGTGTACGCAAAGTGCGTACACGGTATGGGTCTTTGTACGCTAACTGAGTAAAAAGTACGTAGGTTAAGGATTGAATACAGCGGCCGCAGCGGCTCGATTTTAAAGTGTATTGAGTGTATTAAAGTATTGCTTTTAGTTCTGTAAGTAAATCAGCATTTACAATTGGGGGCTCGATCCGGTTTTTCACACGCTCATAGGCTAGCAGTTCATAGCAGACTTTAATCTATCAGCAAAGGGTGGAAATACATCTTTAAGTTAAACCTTTTTCTGGTTGCTTGGATGTTTTAAAACCCTATTTGTGTGCTGTTAGATTGCGTCTGCTCTGTCTGGTCTGCAGAGGTGCTGAAAGAACCTGGAGTTAAACAGGAAAAAAGCTATTTAAAAATCTGTGTATTTTTTTTGGCGCCAAAAGCGTAACAAAGCGTACCAATATTTTGCATACTCCCCCCACATAGTGTCACCATAGGTTATTAGTCATTATAGACCTGTGTGAAATCGGATACATTTGTTTGCTGTATAGATACATTTGAAATACGTGTATTAAGGGAATAATTATAAAGACACAAAACGCAATTCTGGCCTGGTTGTAAAGGTTTACATACTGTAGAACAAGTGTGGGTTGTGCTTGTGAACGATAGTATCTTTTATCACTCACATTTATAAAGATTGTGTGGTTTGTTGAATTGCGGACAAATGTTGTACACGTGGTATGGACAAAGTACAGGGTCACACACGTGGCGTAAAAGGCACGCATGGTAGCGTGTGTACGCAAGGTTGCGTAGGAGTACGGACGCTAAGTACAAATCACACAATAGTTTGTTCAATTAAAAGGCGGAATAGTATACATTTAATACAATAGCACATAACTATCCAATTTCAAAAACAGGTTACCTTAAAAATTTTGTTTAAAACTGTAAGTACCTTTGGGGTAAAGTAACCAATCTAGGGGAGTGGAAATTTTCTGTACAGAAAAGAAAAACAAGGTGTATTTGAGTGAATGAAAGCGGAGTGAGTGGAGTTGAACCCCGGAAATTCGGGTCCCGTGGTGACACCAAGTAAGTGGAGGCTTGGTGGCGTGAGGCGGCTGACTTACGTTAATACAGAGAAATACGCAAGTTGTGAGGAGATTTGCAGAGGAGCGTGATATAGAATTGTGCATTGTGAAGTTTAGAAATTGTGAATTGAAGTTTAAAGGTTTTGTATTACGCTCCGGCTGAGGAGCGCAGCTTGTATATTCGACTCCAGTGATCGTAGGGCGGATAGGTAACAAGTACCTATACGCTATGTGATTGGACCGCATGTTTGTGGGTGTGATACGTAGCGCAACTTGATACCCCTTTACGGGCTTTGCATAAAATCACGGTATCATTAGTGCTGTGTAGAGCACACGCAGGCATGATTTGTGTACGTCAAAAGGGAAGTTTTCACTGGTCTCTCTCAGGAAAATCTTCAACGGTAGATATTCACTGGAAAAGGTAAGTTACTCCTAAAACTTCCAGTGAATTGAAGCCAGTTAGGGCCTCACTGGGTACGCGGTCAGCACTATTGGAGTGAGTCGTGGTACATCAGCGGAGAAGGAGCGAGTGAAAGCGTTAGGTGTCTTTCACCGTCTATTGTGTTGTGCATTTGAGGATTGCGTTTACAGGCAAAAAGTCCGCGATGGGATCCAATTGCACAAGCAGTGGACATTTGGTAGCTAGGGTTCAGGCTGGAGAATTGCGGCCCAGGGGGTCATCAAGGTTTATTATGTGTGAGAAATATGGTTCACACACGGAGGCTTTTTGCAATGAATGGGTACGTATGACTGCTAAAGATAGGGCAGCATTCCCTGGGGTGGGTAGCTTTGAATCAGAGGTACTGCACAACAAAAGGATTAAAATATGTCTGATTAAATCTAGAAAACAAAGGGTCAGACATACCGATTGTTTAAACCTATGGCAGCAAGAGGGGGAGGTGCAGAAGGAACTAGCTCGCACAGCAGGTACCAAACCTAGCGGGAAAGCGATTGCGAGCGCACCACCACCACCATATGTTGATGGGGAGAAATTGGCTACAAGCAATGACACATTGGTAAAGGATAGGAAAGTGATTGATCAATGTGTTAACCCTAACCCTTGCCAGTTGTATCCCATCTTAAATTTTCCCCAGGATTGTGAACAGGAAGATGAACCCAGCACGATATCGGCACTCTCTCTAGCAGCCACCATAAGGGACAACCAGGTAGGCACGGCCAACCACCAAGAGTACTAGCGATACCCCCAAGCAGAGGGGTGAGTGAGGTTATGTCCACTGGTAAGTACGGTACCATACACTATGTAGAGACGACAGCTCCCCGCATTATAGAATCAAACAAAAATTATATAGTTGAACTAAATCCTGTCAGAGTGATTGCAGTTCCCAACGTGAGAACTGACAATCAGGGAGTAACTCCCATCAGGAACATTGCCATGCATTGTCCTTGGTCCCGAGCAGAGTTAAGGTCAATTATGTCAGAATACCCCGATCCCAGAAAAGATCTAGTCGGATGCCAGAAATTCGTTAAAGAGTTAGGTAACGCCCATGAACCCACAAATAAAGATTGGCGAACAGTGCTACGGGTGTGTTTACCCTCAAATATTGACATCACGAAATTCATAACGGATTGTAAGTTAGATGCAGAGGTACTTCTCACTGATGAGTACAATCTGGAGAATGTAAAGCAAATCAATCTGCAATTAGGAGTATATTTAACTACTGTTGTTAAATGGAATAAAATATTCTCCATAAGACAAAAGGAAGGTGAAATGGCATCTGAATATTTCCATCGAGCACTACAGGAAATAGCTAGATACACTGGGATCGAGGATATTAAGGATAATGCACACCACAGGGAGGTAGCTGTTTCTGTGTTGATGGATGGTTTAAAGGAATCACTAAGGACAAGGGTGCAAACCTCTCTACCTAACTGGAGAGGTATCTCGGTGGCTGCGTAGAGAGAGTCCGCTATTGAGCATGATCGTAACATCAGCAAACACAGGGAGTCGCAAGGGGATAGGCTGATGATGGTAAGTATACAGGCTCTTACAGCAAAACCACATCAGCCAAGACCTCAGACCCCTGATGGTAAGTCACGGTCAATAGTATGTTTCTATTGTAAGAAGGAAGGACATTTTGCAAGAGACTGTAGGAATAAAGGGACATATAACGTATACAGACCCCCTAGACCTGAATACAAGCCACACTACAGTACAATTCAAATAATTGGGATCAGGGACCATATAGAAGAGAATACGAGCCACATAGAGGAGAAACAAGGAGGTATCCACCCAGGAAAGACTGGCAGGCCTCAGAAAACTTACAGCTAACCCCTCACATATTGTAGCTGCCAATGCGCTGCGGGAGGGTCCCACTACACAATAGGGGTTGGGCCACACCTGTAGTCTGCAGCCAGTGAAGTTGATTGCTAGCCTTGGTAGTGAACCTGAGGTCATGGTTGATGTAGCTGGTGTACCATTACCTTTTCCTGTAGATACAGGGGCGGCCAGGTCAGTGTTGAATTACACATCAGGTGTAAAAATCACGGGTAAAACGATTTCAGCAATGGGAGTAACAGGAATGGTGCAACAATACCCTTTGAGTAGACCTGCAGAGATTACGATAGGGCCCTTGCAGACAAAACATTCCTTCCTGCTGCCTGCATCGGCTCCGACTAATCTACTCGGCAGAGATTTATTGTGTAAAATGAGGTGTGTCATATATTGTACTCCTGAGGGTGTCTTCTTGGATATACCTGAGAACCACACACAAGAAGTGCAAGATATACTAGACACCCCTCAAAGGCTAATGTCGCATTCTACTGTTATAGACACGTATCCATCAAAGGTAGAGGAAATGATCTCACAAATACTGGGTTCCTTTTGGACCAAAGATAGACCGGACACTGGATTGATGGCGAATGTAGCTCCAGTAGCAGTACAAGTAAAAGATGGCAGGATAGCTCCAAAAATCCCTCAATATCCTCTGAAGCCAGAGGTAGAGTTAGGAGTATACCCTGTCATAGAGCGGCTGCTACAGCAGGGCATCCTAGTCAGGACATCCAGCACGGCCAATATTCCTATCTTCCCTGTGAAAAAGAGTGGGGGGAGGGGTTACAGGCTAGTGCAGGATCTAAGTGGGATAAACAAAATAATTGAGAGCCAACTCCCCGTAGTGCCCAATCCAGCTGTCATCCTTATGCAGATTCCCTCTACCGCAAAATTCTTCACTGTCATTGACCTCTTTCTGCTTTCTTTTCTGTCCCTCTTCACCCTGACAGCCAATACCTCTTTGCCTTTACGTACAGTGGAGTACAGTACACCTGGACTCAACTTCCCCAAGGTTTCATTGACAGCCCGAGTATTTTCTCCCAGGCCTTGCATGACTGTTTACAATCTTTACAACCTGAGAGTGGATCAGTGCTAATACAGTATGTTGATGACTTGTTGTTGTGTTCTGACTCACTCTAGTCATCCTTGAAAGATACTAAACAGCTTCTTTTTCATCTTTCCCAGACAGAACACAAGGTTTCAAAAGATAAGTTGCAGTTGTGCCAGACCAGGGTTAAATACTTGGGACACTGCTTGACGCAAGGACTTAGACACCTCACCGCTGATAGAATACAGGCGAATCGCGACATGACTCTGCCACAAACTCAGCAACAGATCCGCACTTTCCTTGGAATGTGTGGGTACTGTCGTAACTGGATTCCGGGGTTCTCCATACTGGCTTTACCTTCGCAAGAAATTGTCTCTTCGAACAAACCGGAACGGGTCTCTCACACAGATGAGTCCGAACTGGCATTTGAGAGACTCAAACAGTGTTTATCACAAGCACCTGCATAAGGTATGCCAGATTATGAGAAAGCCCTCTGAATTGTTTGGTACTGAAAGTGCTGGGTGCGCAGCAGGAGTCTTAACACAGATACATGGTGATGCCAGCAGACCGGTAGCCTACTACAGTGCACAGCTGGATACGGTAGCACGGTCTCTCCCCACTTGCTTGCGAAGTGTTGCAGCAATAGCTTTGCTGGTAAGTAAAAGCGAGGACGTAGTGTTAGGACACGACTTGACCATCCATACACCTCATGCAGTATCAGCCTTACTAAACTCCACCCAAACCAGACATGTCTCATCTGCTCGGTTTACAAAATGGGAATTATCACTGATGGCCTCTGTAAACATCACCATTAAGAGATGCTGCTCACTAAATCCTGCAACTTACTTGCCAAGTGTGCCTGGTCATGCTCAAAGGGTGGAGGATGAGAACGATGGTGAAGGAGGATTTAGTGCAGATACTGATACTCATGATTGTATGGAATACCTGAACCAAACTTTCACTGCGAGACCTGACATCAGTGACAACCCACTGGAAGGAGTAGACTTTACCTTCTACACTGACGGTAGTTGCCACAGATAGACGGAATCGGGAGACTTGTGCACCGGATATGCAGTTGTAGATGACGAAGGTATCATAGAAGCTGAACCCCTTGGCCCACCACATTCAGCACAAGTCACTTAGCTGGTAGTTCTGACCAGAGCATGTGAGTTGGCCAATGGTAAGTCAGCTAATATATACACGGACTCTAGGTATGCCTTTGGAGTGGTGCATGATTTTGGGGCTCTGTGGCACCTCAGAAATTTAATGACGGCAGCTGGCACACCTGTAGCACATGCGTCCCACATCAAAAGGCTCCTGACAGCAATACTAGAACCAGACAGAGTGGCTGTTATCAAGTGTAAAGCACACACTTACAACCAAGACCCAATCTCACTTGGTTACAGCCGGGCAGACAAAGCTGCAAAATCAGCAGCAAATACCACCATACAAACGAACATCACACCACTGATGACATTTAATACAGTCAACACACAACAGTTAATTGAAATGCAAAATTTGTGTTCCCTACAGGAAAATGCCGTCTGGAAGGCGAAGGGATATGGTCAGGAGTCCTCAGGACTTTGGACAGATGGACACGGTAAGCCAGTGGCCCCCAGAGCATATCTTCCAAGTCTAGCTGAGGCGGCACACGGTCTGACTCATCTGGGCAAAGAGGGTATGTGCAAGCTGGTAAGAGCCTACTGGAGTGCGCAAGGATTTTCTTCACATGCAGGTTAGAAAGCAATGACATGTCTTATTTGCTTGAGGAAGAATATTGTTAAGACAATACCAACAGAGCCATCCCATATCCCTCCTACAGATGGACCTTTTCAGGTAATACAAATCGACTTCATACAGTTACTACCCTGTAGGAATTTGAAATATGTGTTAGTATGTACTGATGTGTTTTCCAACTGGGTAGAAGCGTTCCCTGTTGCCACAAATACTGCCATGCTCACTGCAAAGAAAATTGTGCAGGAATTTGTGTGCAGATATGGTATCCCTAGAATAATTGAAAGTGATAGGGGTACCCATTTTACAGGTGAAGTCTTTCTGGTCTTGTGCAAACTGATGGGAATTAATAGCAAGCTACATACTCTGTACCGGCCACAGGCGAGTGCAAAGGTGGAGAGAATGAACAGCACTATTAAAAACAAGCTGAGCAAAGTGATGGCTGAAACTGGATTGCTGTGGCCAGAAGCTTTGCCACTAGTGTTGTACAGCATCAGCCCCACTCCCAGGTCACCGCTTAACTTATCACCCTTTGAAATTCTTTTTGGTCAACAACCCCTTGTAATGATAGACCCCCAGGATGATTTGAAATGCAATAACGAAATAACTGTGAAATATTTGGTTAGGATGAGTCAGCAGCTGAGAAATCAACAAAGAAATCTAAAGCTGGTGATTCCTGACCTACCGAACAGTAATTGTCATGACATTGAGCCTGGGGATTATGTGATGATTCGAAATTTCTTACGCTCAGGTTGCCTCATAGACAGGTGGGAAGGACCGTACCAAGTCTTGTTAACCAGCACAACAGCTCTAAAAGTCACCGAAAGAGAGACTTGGGTCCACTCGTCCCACTGCAAGAAGGTCGCTGACCCGGAGAAAACTTGTGACAAAGAGCAAGGTGAAGAGAACCTAATATCACTAGAGAGTCTATTCCGGGAAAGCTGAGAGGCAGGACTGTTGAACGGCACCTGAGCGCGGAGAGCAACAAGATCAAGGACGGTTGTCGCACCATTTTCTTTTTTCACCCCCCACTGCATTTTCCTTTCTTTCTCATTATTTTCCTCCTTTCCCCTAACGAAATGGATCTATCACAACAGACTGCACTTCGGGTTCTGCTAGTAATTCTGTTTTTGCTCAGGACAATTTGTTTTGGTGAGGGTCCCAGAGAAGTCGAGCAAGGATCTGGAATGGGTTCTGATGACGAGTACGAATTTGTAGGATCTCAGTAGCAGCACATCACTCGAGTAAAGGCTGGTATCAGTAAGCGCTCTGGTAGTCACGGAGCTCGGAGGCAATGTGAGGGGTTATTGTCTGATGAATATTGTATTTGTAAAATATTGCGAGAACATAGTCGAAGATGGGTGCATCCAGAGATGTCAGTCCAACAGTAATATCGGTATGGACCGACATCCGTTGAATGATTACCACTCATTAGTGGGAAAGGTCTTAAACCAGACAGAATGCTGGGTGTGCTCACAAGTACCTCAAGGACAGAGTAATTCGGGATTAGTGCCATATCCTTTAACTTTAGATGAGGTACTCGAATTACGGGGTGGGAGACCAGTGGACAAGAAATTTTATATATCTAGGCCCCCTAGCTTGAAGCTCCACCAGTATCATGTAGATAGATCACTAATATGCTTTAATGTCTCCAATTTCCGAAAACCCGTAAATTGGGAAGTAACCTGGAATAACGAGACAATGACCTTCTCACCCAGAGCTGATAGGATACCTATTGACTCTGAACTTGTACGCAATATAGCCAACAGTGGGAGGTATTTTCGGTATAGGTATACACGTGGGAGCAAGACCACCAAAGTGTCACCGGGGTATTGTGCCCACATCATCCAGCCTGATACTTGTACTGAGCAGATGAGAGAACTGGGGATTGTTTTTTTTACCTGGAAGATTTGCAATATGGTGTTGTTACATTTTGTCCCCTATGTTCTCCCAGATGATGCCTATTTCATATGTGGGAGGAAAGCGTACAAGTGGCTTACTCCGAGCTCTGAGGGATTGTGTTATATTGGGAGACTACTACCAGAGGTCATGACCATAACCCATGATAAAATGAAAGACGTTCACCGCAGCGCTCAGACTCCTTATACTCATACCCACTATGAACACATCATCAAAAGACACCTCATAGATAGGGCAGAGCATGCAGCCTCTGATTTAATCCATGAATCCACCGGGATTCAGTTCCTTCTCGCATTAGATATCACCCATACTGCCAGAGAAACTATAAATTATAGGTACATCCATGCACTAGCGAACTTGATAGATAATATCACTGAGATGTATGATGACACCTTCAGGTATACAGGAAGGGAGTTACAAGCTTACAAGAAAGAGCTGATCCAGCACAGACTGGTCCTTAATTACGTTACAGCTGTGATGGGTGGGTACTGTGTTACCCTGGCAACTCAATATGGTGTGAAGTGTTATACGTATATCACAAATAGCACGGACGACCCCACAGAGATCATCGATCAAAAGATGGATGAGATCTTACAGTTGTAGTGGGATTTCAGGAGGAAGCACAACCTTACCTTGATGGCTGTGGGTAATGAACTGACTTGCTGGGTCTCATGGTTGAACCCACGCAAATGGTTCTCAGTGTTAGGAGAGTGGGCACAGAATGTTATTATGAGTGTGGGGAAGTTTCTCCTTTGTATCCTGGAAGTCATCATAATTATTGGTCTGATATTCAGGTGTGTTCGAATTCTAACGCGGCGCAAGTACGGCACAAATTTGATGAGTCTAAGGAGCGAGGGTGTTGTCACAGCAGCAGATTTAGTTTATGACCCCTCAATAGAAACAGTGTTATGATAAGGATTGCAAATGATTTTCATGGCCTGTTTCTTTCACCATTTTTCTCTGTCTCCCCCTTTACCCAGAAAACATCCAACCGGAAAAGACATCAACCCTACCCAATGTTTATGTGAATGTATTTTTATATATATGTGTCTTTTCTTCATCTCTGCAACCCTCAGTTAATGGCACACATAGTCGACAGGTGTTATACACATATAGTAGCATTTACATATGTTCCCCCTCCAAGTATCATCAACTAAATGTGCTCCCCATTTGTTGTAATAAGAAGCCGAAAAGAGCTCGGTAGTGTTTGTTTGCCCATTTACAGACCCTTAATACGGGATGAGAAAGATTTAATGTATAGAAGCAAGAATATTTTTTAACCAAGGTTAAAAAATCAGGCGCAGGGTAGGCTGGTGTTCTAATTATGGCAGCTGCTAAAAAACAGGTCTAGTCAGTCCTGAAAACACTATACACAATAAACACAAAACAAAATAGCAGCGCTATGAGGTAGATTATAGGAATATATAAATCATTCATAAATAATGGTGGAGATGAACACACGTGGAGCTGTATGAACTGGAGGTGGAAAAATGGGTTAATTTATTAAAATAACACATACAATATATCAATAAAACTGGTAAAAATTAAAAATTGTATTGTACAGGATCACTGTGGGGCTGCCTTAGTTAAACTATCCGGTTTCTTAATTAGTGTGGACTAAATGTCGGTATTTAGAGGTAGGTGACAACTGGACTTTTAAACACAGTTCTGATGGCATCAGTGCCACATGATTTACCGCTGGAGGAGGGGGTTCTCTGGATAGCGTCCCTTATATCGGGTGGAACCAATAGCAATCTCGTATCCTCACCAGTGTGCGGAGTCCTCAATGCTGAGTGGTAGGATTGTGTTGCCAGTTGACAAGTTATTCACCTTTTTCTCTGTGCGTAGTTCGCCAAAGTCCACTAAAGATCCGGATATAATACGTGCAGCTCTCAATTGGAGGTGGTGATCCTGAAGCATAAACACCTGACGCGTTTCGCAATACCTCGAAGCTTACTTAGAATGTATACGGCACAATGATACATGTCCCTCATAAATTGATTCATACATACATGCTTTTACTATCTCACTAGGCTATACATTTCCCACCTACAACTCTCCCCCGATCATCCAAGCTGTGTATATATATAGCTGTGTATATTTTTAGTTTATTAGTTAAGAGTGGCAGTTATTGATGACTGCCAAAGGGTGGACTGTCGAAGTCTGAAAATATTACAGTACACACATCACGGACAAACTCCACACAGATGGCCTCCATGCACGTACTTGTTCTGTCGTGCGTGCGCATATTCGCAAGTTGCATAGGACCGCTCACGCGGTCCTGCGTATTAGCGCATGGTATGAGTAATTACGGTAGCATTTGTACTCGCATGGAAAAGACACAAAGACATATCACATATTTAATCCACATAGTGCACAATGAACACATAGCCCACATGCACCACACCAGCAATTTATACTTGTTTAAATGGTACAACAACAAAGGGATTCACCTTTACAGGATATGAGGGGACAGCATTAGGTTATGAGGTGGTGTTTGGTATCCAGCTGTAGGGTATTTTAAGGGCAACATTCCGGTAGCAGTTTGCAGAAGATAGCACGCTCCTGCGCATAATTATGCGCAGGAACAGAATATTACTATTATACTGTATTTACTGTACTCTGATATTCAGCGGGAACCCAGTGGAGACCAACTGCAAGCACATCTGGAACAGACATCGCCCACCTATTCAAACCAACCTATGACCCCACCTGTACTGTAAATGACCAGCCTTTGACCTATGGATGAAGAGGTTACAGTTTCCATTGTATTGTGTTTTTACCAACTGTATAAAAGCCAAAGCTGCCTAGCCGGTCACTCTCTCTCTGAAGGTCATCTTGCCTGATTGATCTGAGCACCGTACCGTGTGGCTCTGGTGAAACCAAATGTATGTACCATTGTATTGTAGCCTCTTTTCTGTTAGTGTAATTGTATATTTGTTGTAACCCCCTTTTATCAATTATATGTTGGCGGGTCGGATCCCAACAGCTTAATTACAATTGGTGTCATATCTCTTTCCCTGCTAAGGTTATAAGTGTATTTCAGGCACACGTGTAGCTGCATAGTGCTCACGGCGTGTCGGTGTGTGTGTGTCAGGACTCTGTAACTTTGTCTGTCCCCGGAGGGGGCACTAGTGGGTCAGTGTAGGAGTGATAGAGGAAACGGGGAGACTGACGAAAAGTTCCGCGCATGTGCGCTTGATATTTATTATCACACAGGGATAACGGATGACAGGAACAATGAATAATAACTTAATCCGACAAATGAGTATTTCAAAAGTCACTGGTAACAAATGAGCAATGAAGATGAACTTGTAACTTGATATAAATGATAAGGCAATAATGAAATCAGATGCAGCAAACAAAACTCCGATATATAACAAATAGCAATCAAAGCACACAGTCTCTGTAGAAGCACACGTCTTTAAGCCAAGCAAGGCCCTAGCAGGAGACAGTTCTAACACAGCAAGTTGTTAAGTGCTGAATGCAATGCACAATGCTAGATGTTGGTAATCAGTTGCACAGGCTGAGTAATGGAAGAACACCTTAAGAAAGTCTCTTACTGCAAGTTGTTGTGGCAAACTGTGGCTGGAGTTCATAGCAAACTGAAGACTGAAGAATGACAACAAGAAAACCACTGGAAACAGGAACACAGGAACCAGGAGAACTTGTACACCGAATGTGACTCGTAGGAAAGCTGGAATGGATGCTGGTACTTGTAGTTCCACAGGAACACTGGAACAGGGAAACAACTTGGAAATGCCAGAAATAGGAGATCGCTGGAAACAGGGGATTGCAGACTGGAACTGGATTGGAACTGCTGGAACCTGTAGTTCCACAGGTCCAATACACTGGGGAATCTCTGCAGACAGAGGACTGAAGACAGGAGACGCCTGTTCAAAGGATGTGACGCGTTGTCCTAGGCCATGAGACTGAGCCAGGAACTGGAGTTTATACCCCTTGGTCTGTGATGATTGGAAGTTGCATCTCTGTGAGAACACACCCCGCTGGATTGGGTGTTCAGATCAGCTGTGAGTTAGCTGAAGCTAATGATTCATCAGGAGAGTAATTCTGCAATGCACTGCGGATTGATGGCTGGGCTCAGTAGTGCACCGGGAGTAAATGCTGTTAACTAGAAGCACTGTGTACTCCAGGCTGCAGTAGACTGAAAACTGGAACTGGAACTGAACTGAACTGCTGGAACCTGTAGTTACACAGTAAGTGATGCGATGGAGAATGCAGATTCCTGACAGTGCCCCCCCCTTTTATGGGTGGGCACCAAACGCCCACGCTGGAACTTGGAAGGCTGAATGTCAATTGAAGTCTCAGAAGACAATGTAGGACACTTGAGAGTAGAGGACTGGAATAAGCATTCATAAGCAGGAGTAGAATCAACTTGAAATACTCTAGGGTGGAGAGAGGACGTCATCTCCAGAATTGACTGACGGGAGTTCCCAGGTGAAGTTGACTGAACACTAGAAACTTCATCTCGGGGTGAGATACTTAGAGCCTCCATCTGGGTTAAGGCAACTGTAATATCTGCAAGAACTGTGGACTCTGGACATAGCGACAGGAGTTCATTACTTGACACACTGGAGAGAACCACACCAGGTTCGGAGGAACTGGAATCGGTAGGAACCGACGGCAACTCTGGACAAACGGATGGAACAGGGATTTGTCCAGGACTACTTGAATTGACTTGAACTGAAGGACGCTGATCTGGACAGACGGATGGGACCGGATTGGGTCCAGAAAAGCTTGAACCGGCTGGAACCGGAGGAGTCTTTGGACTGACGGATAGGACCGGATTTGATCCGAAGATGCTGGAATCGGCTGGAACTGAAGGAGGTAGCCCATCATTGGAGCCACTCAGGCTGGCTGGAACCAGTGGAGTCTTACTGGAATTGGCTGGAACCGAAGGAGGTAGCCCATCATTGGAGCCACTCAGGCTGGCTGGAACTAGTGGAGTCTTACTGGAATCGGCTGGAATTGAAGGAGGCTGATCTGGACAGACGGATGGGACCGGACTGGGTCCAGAAAAGCTTGAACCGACTGGAACCGGAGGAGTCCTCGGACTGACGGATAGGACCGGATTTGATCCGAGGATGCTGGAATCGGCTGGAACCGAAGGAGGTAGCTCAGCATTGTCAACGGAGCTACTCGGGCTGGCTGGAACCAGTGGAGTCTTACTGGAATCGTCTGGGAATCGGTTGGTACCGAAGGAGGTAGCCCATCATTGGAGCCACTCAGGCTGGCTGGAACCAGTGGAGTCTTACTAGAATCGGCTGGAACCGAAGGAGGCTGATCTGGACAGACGGATAGGATCGGACTGGGTTCAGAAAAGCTTGAACCGGCTGGTACCGGAGGAGTCTTCGGACTGACGGATAGGACCGGATTTGATCTGAAGATGCTGGAATCGGCTGGAACCAAAGAAGGTAGCTCAGCATTGGCAACGGAGCTACTCAGGCTGGCTGGAACCAATGGAGTCTTACTGGAATCGGCTGTAACCGAAGGAGGTAGTCCATCATTGGAAACAGAGCTACTCGAGCTGGCTGGAACCAGTGGAGTCTTACTGGAATCGGCTGTAACCGAAGGAGGTAGTCCATCATTGGAAACAGAGCTACTCGGGCTGGCTGGAACCAGTGGAGTCTTTGGACCGACGGCTGGAACCGGGTTAGGTCCATGGATACTTGACTATTGATCATTGAGTCGTGACACCAAACTTTGGAGTGACCCTGACCCCACACTCTGACCACCATCCGGGTCCATGGGCCTTGGACAAACTGTCAGGATTCTGTAACTTTGTCTGTCCCCGGAGGGGGCACTAGTGGGTCAGTGTAGGAGTGATAGAGGAAACGGGGAGACTGACGAAAAGTTCCGCACTTGTTATTTATTATCACACGGATAACGGATGACAGGAACAATGAATAATAACTTAATCTGATAAATGAGTATTTCAAAAGTCACTGGTAACAAATGAGCAATGAAGATGAACTTGTAACTTGATATAAATGATAAGGCAATAATGAAATCAGATGCAGCAAACGAAACTCTGATATATAACAAATAGCAATCAAAGCACACAGTCTCTGTAGAAGCATACGTCTTAAAGCCAAGCAAGGCCCTAGCAGGAGACAGTTCTAACACAGCAAGTTGTTAAGTGCTGAATGCAATGCACAATGCTAGATGCTGGTAAACAGGTGCACAGGCTGAGTAATGGAAGAACACCTGAAGAAAGTCTCTTATTGCAAGTTGTTGTGGCAAACTGCGGCTGGAGTTCATAGCAAACTGAAGAATGACAACAAGGAAACCACTGGAAACAGGAACACAGGAACCAGGAGAACTTGTACACCGAATGTTACTCATAGGAAAGCTGGAATGGATGCTAGTACTTGTAGTTCCACAGGAACACTGGAACAGGGAAACAACTTGGAAATGCCAGAAATAGGAGATCGCTGGAAACGGGATTGCAGACTGGAACTGGAACGGAACTGCTGGAACCTGTAGTTCCACAGGTCCAATACACTGGGGAATCTCTGCAGACAGGGGACTGAAGACAGGAGACGCCTGTTCAAAGGATGTGACGCATTGTCCAAGGCCATGAGACTGAGCCAGGAACTGGAGTTTATACCCCTTGGTCTGTGATGATTGGAAGTTGCATCTCTGTGAGAACACACCCCGCTGGATTGGTTGTTCAGATCAGCTGTGAGTTAGCTGAAGCTAATGATTCATCAGGAGAGTAATTCTGCAATGCACTGCTGATTGCTGGCTGGGCTCAGTAGTGCACCGGGAGTAAATGCTGTTAACTAGAAGCACTGTGTACTCCAGGCTGCAGTAGACTGAAAACTGGAACTGAACTGAACTGCTGGAACCTGTAGTTCCACAGTAAGTGATGCGATGGAGAATGCAGATTCCTGACAGTGTGTATGCACCGCATGTACTTTGTAAATCCGTTGCGGCGTGTGTACGCAAAGTGCGTACACGGTACGGGGCTTTGTACGCTAACCGAGTATAAAAGTACGTAGGTTAAGGATTGAATACAGCGGCCGCAGCGGCTCGATTTTAAAGTGTATTGAGTGTATTAAAGTATTGCTTTTAGTCCTTTTAGTAAATCAGCATTTACAGTATGCCTGATATTTCTACTCTGTCTATGAACAGAGGCAGTAATTTGACTCACCTAGGGGTAAATTTACTAAAGCTTCCAAAACAGATAATTTGTGATGTTGCCCATAGCAACCAATCAGATGCTTTCTATCATTTTCTAAAAGGCAATAGAGAGATTATAGACAGCATCTGATTGGTTGCTATGGGCAACATCAACAATTTTCTGTTTTAGAAGTTTGACAGTGTATCTATGCATGGGTGTGGATCATTAGAACTGCACTAAAAAGGTCTACAGTCAATAGGTCGACCACTACTGGTCGACATGCATTAGGTCGACAGAGTCAAAAATTCTACATGGAATAAGTAGACAGTAAAAAAGGTTGACAGAGTCAAAAGGTCGACATGAAAATGGTTGACACAAAAAAGGTTGACACAATTTCTTTTTATTTGTTTTTTGGGGTGATTTGTCACTTTTCTGCCACAAAAAAGCCATATTATTGTATTGGTTCACTCGCCATGCTTTGGACAAGGGCCCTCATTCCGAGTTGTTCGCTCGCAAGCGGATTTTAGCAGATTTGCTCATGCTAAGCCGCCGCCTACTGGGAGTGAATCTTAGCATCTTAAAATTGCGAACGATGTATTCGCAATATTGCGATTACACACCTCGTAGCAGTTTCTGAGTAGCTTCAGACTTACTCGGCATCTGCGATCAGTTCAGTGCTTGTCGTTCCTGGTTTGACGTCACAAACACACCCAGCGTTCGCCCAGACACTCCTCCGTTTCTCCGGCCACTCCTGCGTTTTTTCCGGAAACGGTAGCGGTTTTTCCCACACGCCCATAAAACGGCCTGTTTCCGCCCAGTAACTAGAGATGAGCGGGTTCGGTTTCTTTGAATCCGAACCCGCACGAACTTCACTTTTTCTTTCACGGGTCCGAGCGACTCGGATCTTCCCGCCTTGCTCGGTTAACCCGAGCGCGCCCGAACGTCATCATGACGCTGTCGGATTCTCGCGAGACTCGGATTCTATATAAGGAGCCGCGCGTCGCCGCCATTTTCACACGTGCATTGAGATTGATAGGGAGAGGACGTGGCTGGCGTCCTCTCCATTTAGATTAGATTTAGAAGAGAGAGAGAGAGAGAGATTGCTGTGATACTGTAGATTAGAAGAGAGTGCAGAGTGCAGACAGAGTTTAGTGACTGACGACCACAGTGACCAGTGACCACCAGAGACAGTGCAGTTGTTTGTTTTATTTAATATATCCGTTCTCTGCCTGAAAAAAACGATACACAGTCACACAGTGACTCAGTCTGTGTGCACTGCTCAGCCCAGTGTGCTGCACATCAATGTATTGTATATAAAGCTTATAATTGTGGGGGAGACTGGGGAGCACTGCAGGTTGTTATAGCAGGAGCCAGGAGTACATGATAAATAATATTATATTAAAATTAAACAGTGCACACTTTTGCTGCAGGAGTGCCACTGCCAGTGTGACTAGTGGTGACCAGTGCCTGACCACCAGTATATTAGTAGTATTGTATACTATCTCTTTATCAACCAGTCTATATTAGCAGCAGACACAGTACAGTGCGGTAGTTCACGGCTGTGGCTACCTCTGTGTCGGCACTCGGCAGGCAGTCCGTCCATCCATAATTGTATTATATACCACCTAACCGTGGTTTTTTTTTTCTTTCTTTATACCGTCGTCATAGTCATACTAGTTGTTACGAGTATACTACTATCTCTTTATCAACCAGTGTACAGTGCGGTAGTTCACGGCTGTGGCTACCTCTGTGTCGGAACTCGGCAGGCAGTCCGTCCATCCATAATTGTATTATAATATATACCACCTAACCGTGGTTTTTTTTTCGTTCTTTATACCGTCGTCATACTAGTTGTTACGAGTATACTACTATCTCTTTATCAACCAGTGTACAGTGCGGTAGTTCACGGCTGTGGCTACCTCTGTGTCGGAACTCGGCAGGCAGTCCGTCCATCCATAATTGTATTATAATATATACCACCTAACCGTGGTTTTTTTTTCGTTCTTTATACCGTCGTCATACTAGTTGTTACGAGTATACTACTATCTCTTTATCAACCAGTGTACAGTGCGGTAGTTCACGGCTGTGGCTACCTCTGTGTCGGCACTCGGCAGGCAGTCCGTCCAACCATAATTGTATTATATACCACCTAACCGTGGTTTTTTTTTCATTCTTTATACCGTCGTCATACTAGTTGTTACGAGTATACTACTATCTCTTTATCAACCAGTGTACAGTGCGGTAGTTCACGGCTGTGGCTACCTCTGTGTCGGCACTCGGCAGGCAGTCCGTCCAACCATAATTGTATTATATACCACCTAACCGTGGTTTTTTTTTCTTTCTTTATACATACATACTAGTTACGAGTATACTATCTCTTTATCAACCAGTCTATATATTAGCAGCAGACACAGTACAGTGCGGTAGTTCACGGCTGTGGCTACCTCTGTGTCGGCACTCCGCAGCCCGTCCATAATTGTATATACCAGTGACCTAACCGTGGTTTTTTTTTCTTTCTTTATACATACATACTAGTTACGAGTATACTATCTCTTTATCAACCAGTCTATATATTAGCAGCAGACACAGTACAGTGCGGTAGTTCACGGCTGTGGCTACCTCTGTGTCGGCACTCGGCAGCCCGTCCATAATTGTATATACCAGTGACCTAACCGTGGTTTTTTTTTCTTTCTTTATACATACATACTAGTTACGAGTATACTATCTCTTTATCAACCAGTCTATATATTAGCAGCAGACACAGTACAGTGCGGTAGTTCACGGCTGTGGCTACCTCTGTGTCGGCACTCGGCAGCCCGTCCATAATTGTATATACCACCTAACCGTGGTTTTTTTTCTTTCTTTATACATGATTGGGGAGGGTTTTTTTGGAAGGGACATCCTGCGTGACACTGCAGTGCCACTCCTAGATGGGCCCGGTGTTTGTGTCGGCCACTAGGGTCGCTAATCTTACTCACACAGTCAGCTACCTCATTGCGCCTCTTTTTTTCTTTGCGTCATGTGCTGTTTGGGGAGGGTTTTTTGGAAGGGCCATCCTGCGTGACACTGCAGTGCCACTCCTAGATGGGCCCGGTGTTTGTGTCGGCCACTAGGGTCGCTAATCTTACTCACACAGTCAGCTACCTCATTGCGCCTCTTTTTTTCTTTGCGTCATGTGCTGTTTGGGGAGGGTTTTTTGGAAGGGCCATCCTGCGTGACACTGCAGTGCCACTCCTAGATGGGCCCGGTGTTTGTGTCGGCCACTAGGGTCGCTAATCTTACTCACACAGCTACCTCATTGCGCCTCTTTTTTTCTTTGCGTCATGTGCTGTTTGGGGAGGGTTTTTTGGAAGGGACATCCTGCGTGACACTGCAGTGCCACTCCTAGATGGGCCCGGTGTTTGTGTCGGCCACTAGGGTCGCTTATCTTACTCACACAGCGACCTCGGTGCAAATTTTAGGACTAAAAATAATATTGTGAGGTGTGAGGTATTCAGAATAGACTGAAAATGAGTGTAAATTATGGTTTTTGAGGTTAATAATACTTTGGGATCAAAATGACCCCCAAATTCTATGATTTAAGCTGTTTTTTAGTGTTTTTGGAAAAAAACACCCGAATCCAAAACACACCCGAATCCGACAAAAATAATTCGGTGAGGTTTTGCCAAAACGCGTTCGAACCCAAAACACGGCCGCGGAACCGAACCCAAAACCAAAACACAAAACCCGAAAAATTTCAGGCGCTCATCTCTACCAGTAACACCCATTTCCTGTCAATCACATTACGATAGCCAGAACGATGAAAAAGCCGTGAGTAAAATTCCTAACTGAATAGCAAATTTACTTGGCGCAGTCGCACTGCGAACATTGCGCATGCGCATTAAGCGGAAAATCGCTGCGATGCGAAGATTTTTACCGAGCGAACAACTCGGAATGACCCCCAAGGTTACTATTCCCATTCGTAGTCCACGTGGATGGTAAAGTATGAATAAGTTGAAATAAATGATAAAGAAAATGTAAAAAAAAATAGGATTTTAATACCTACCGGTAAATCCTTTTCTCTTAGTCCGTAGAGGATGCTGGGGACTCAAAATGGACCATGGGGTATAGATGGGATCCGTATTAGACATGGGCACTTTAAGACTTTAAAAGGGGTGTGAACTGGCTCCTCCCTCTATGCCCCTCCTCCAGACTCCAGTTATAGAACTGTGCCCAGGGAGATGGACATTTCGAGGAAAGAATTTATCAGTTAAACATGGTGAGCGTCATACCAGCTCACACCTCCAGCATGCTGCAGAACATGGCATTCAAGAGAATACCAGCAGACGGCATGACTAAAAAACAGCAATACGCTGCCAGAACGGAACACAACTTGTGTGTACACATCACCAATAATAGCATAACCTATGCCACTGAAAAACGTCAGCAACAGGCTGACTGAAAAGAAACACAGCATTTGTGTAACCCAACTAATAACTGCAGATACAGTACGCACTGGGACGGGCGCCCAGCATCCTCTACGGACTAAGAGAAAAGGATTTACCGGTAGGTATTAAAATCCTATTTTCTCATACATCCTAGAGGATGCTGGGGACTCCAAATGGACCATGGGGATTATACCAAAGCTCCAGAATGGGCGGGAGAGTGCGGATGACTCTGCAGCACCGATTGACCAAAAATGAGGTCTATACCTGCCAGGGTATCAAACTTGTAAAACTTTGTAAAGGTGTTTGAACCCTATCAAGGAGCCGCTCGGCAAATCAAGAATGCCAAGACCCCACGGTTAGCCGCTCATAACGCGCCCACCATTCTGGTAGAATGGGCCTTCACCGATCTCGGTAACAGCAATCCAGCTGCTGAATGCGCTTGCTGAGTCGTACCAAAGACCGAGCGCGCAACAGTCTGCTTTGAAAGCAGGAGCCCCAATCTTGTTGGGAGCATACAGGATAAACAGAGCATCTGTTTTCCTAATCTGAGCCATTTTGGCAACATAAATTTTCAAACTTAAGCCATATCGAGATACATCGATGTCGCCCTGGCGGCCGTGGCCACCGGCACCACAATAGGTTGGTTCATGAAATCACAGATTTGGCAGAAACCGCTGACGAGTACTCAACTCTGCTCTATCTTCATGGAAGATTAAATAGGGGCTCTTGTGAGACAAAGCCGCTAATTTAGACACCCGCCTTGCGGATGACAAGGCCAACCGCATGACCACTTTCCAAGTGAGGAATGTCCACTCAACCGTATTGAAAAGTTCAACCAATGAGATTGCAGGAACTGCAACGGACGTTAAGATCCCCTGATGCCACAGGGCACAAGGGAGGCTGGATGCGTAACACTCCCTTTACGAAAGTGTGAACCTCTGGAAAGGAGGCCAATTGATTTTGGAAGAAACCCGATAAGGCTGAACCTGAACCTTAATCGAGTCCAACTGAAGACCTGCATCCACACGATCTTGTAAGGAAGGAATGGAGAAAACGACCCAATTGGAATTCTTCCGTAGGAACTTTCTTGGATTCACACCAAGACACATACTTTGCCCAGACTTGGTGGTAAAGTTTCAACGTTTCTTCTTTCTGCCTGAAGAATAGAAGGGATGACTTCACTGGGAATACCCTTTCAGGTTGGGATCCGGCGTTCAACCTCCAAGCCGTCAATGGAACCCGCGATAAGCCTTGTAACCCACACGGCCCTTGCTGTAACCGATCATCTCGCAGAGGAATAGATCAGGAATCTCCTATGAGTATCCCCGAAGGTCCGGATACCAGCCCTCCTTGAACAGTCTGGAAGAACGAGGATCACCTGAACCTTTTTCTTCTTATGATCTTTTAACCTCTTTGGAAAGGTTGGAAGTGGAGGGAACACATAGACCAACCGAAAGCACCCACGGTGTCACTAGGGCGTTCACCGCTAACTTTAGGGACCCTCGACCCTGAACAAAATCTCTGAAGTTTCTTGTCGAGGCGAGACGCCATCTTGTCTATATGCGGAATTCTCCAAAACATGTCACTTCTGTGACAACCACTTGATGAAGACTCCACTCTCCAGAATGGAGAACGTGTCCGCTGAGGAAGTCTGCTTCCCAGTTGTCCACTCTTGGAACGAATGTCTCTAACAGAGCGCGTAAACGTTTTCGTCACTCAGCGGAAAATCTGGCTTCTGCCATTTCTTCTTCGGTTTTTGTTTGTAGAAAACCGATATAAACGGCCCTTAACTCTAGACCGTTAATGGGATGACCAGTATCCTAACTTGACACCCGTCCTTGGGAAGAATCACGCCGCCGCCAGAGGAGTGATATTTTGGTCTTGAAATCATGATTATCCCAGGTGGAAACCGGACCACTCGTCCAACAAATTCTGCTAAAACTCTGGCATGCAAGCTAGCCACTGAATGGCCTCGTAGGCCACAACCCCATTCAAGTAACTGAATGTATTGATGGATTGACAATGTTGCAGGTCTGACCAGCCTCTGAATCCTCAGAGCTCTTTCCACTGAAAGAAATTAATATTGGCCAAACCGACCCCCACATCGTAGGTACCAACCGGTATTCTGCTAAGTTCTGAGAACTGTCAGGGAGAATGCAAGGTTTTTCACCATTTTGCTTCATGATCTCTCCGTAATCCGGAGAGCGAACCAGTACAGAATACTTCTGACTCCTTACCCTCGAAGGAAAAACCCCTCATACCGCCATCACTGTTGAAATGCCAATCCTGAATCGGAATCTCATGTAAGCCTAATGCGGAAGAAACCGTAATTAGACCTCCTGTCTCCTTTTTCAGAGTGGAGAAACCTGCCATGAGAGATTCCCTCATGGATCTCGAGTAGAAATTTTGAGATTTCGGATATAGGATTTGAAAGGGATCGAACCATCCGGCCTTGGAAAGACAAAAAAGCTTGAAGAACAGCTTTTTTTTTTTTAATGACCGGGACAGCCGGACAATGACCTGATCCTGACACAACTCTCGTATTGGGATTTGAAAGGGCTCGAACCTTCCGGCCTTGGAAAGACAAAAAAGCTTGAAGAACAGCTTTTTTTTTTTCTTTAATGACCTGGACATCCGGACAATGACCTGATCCTGACACATCTCTCGTATTGTGTCACATACTACCTCCCTGTCCGGAGGAGACTCTATAAGGTCTATTTGAGGGGAAACGTCTGGACCACTCCCGTATGTTCCCCTAGGGATGCTATCCTTAACTCACTGGTCCATGTCCTTTCCAGGGCTGACTGAAGAGTTTCAGATGCGGGCCCACCGGTGTGGGCTCCTGCAAGATAGTCCCAACGTCCTGCGGTGGACCTGGCAGAAACATAGGATGAATTCTGCTCCTGTGAACCTGAAAACAAGGTAGCTGATCTCTTACCTCCTTTCACCCTCCTTTTCCTGCAAAGAAAAGGGGAATCCTTATCCACTCGGTCGAAATGACTGCATCCTACAAGAATGCGTCATTCACCTTAGTGAGGTAACCTAGGGCAAGAGAGTAGCCTTATCAGTGACATCCGCCGCGAGCATATTCACAAAGCCATCACCAAACCAGGCTTCACTTCCCCAGGAAAGAGACTCCATCTCATCTCGGAGTCAGCAGTAACAACCGTTTAGTGATTCCACAACGCCCTCTCAACCGAGACCGGCCTGGACTTGGCTCGCGAACCTAAGAATCCCCGGCCGTATGCTACCATGTTCTAGATATGACCCCACTTAAGGAGTATCCCATCTCTCCCCAGGGTAATTATATCGGATGACAAAGTAACCGACCATTTCCGAATACAAGCACTCCCCCATGCGCATGTAATGCAAGTATAATCAACATATATAATTAAAATATCACTTAGCTTCCTGTATAAGATCCTCTGTGACAGGGCCCCATGCCGGGCAGGGGTTGACTCTCACTTTATTCTATCCACGGCGGGAAAAGAATAACACTCGGCCTCCTCGTGAGGATTCGAAGCCATCTTGTCACGGCTGACCTAGAGTATTTCAACAGAGCGACCAGCACATGAAAAGGAATAACTTTACTTCAGTATTCATTATAAAGTTTAAATATATATAAATTTGTCCATTTATATACACATATATACACACATATATCACTGTAAATATATAACTCATATATATATATATATATATATGTGTATATAATTATATATATATATATATATATACCTAGTGACGTTAATACGTTCTTAATGTGTGTGAAACGTACTGAACGCTGATTTGTGGATCTAATCAGGAAACTTTATGGTCGACATAAGAATTATTATTCGTGTCGATATCAGGGAGTAGCAACTGGGTAAAATAACATTTTTGCGACCCCGAGGAGTCTGAGGGAAATATCTATTAAGAACAATACACCCTCCACAGATATTACTACGTCTGTGCAACCGTACCATACATATATATACATACAGGTATAGCCTTTTGAAAAGCATCACAGTATCATGCAATGTTTACCCAGTCAGATTCGTTGGTGCCGACAAGGTCACCCACACACGTCTGTCTGTCCCATATAGTTTTCTCTACTGACATGTTGATACGTATTTTCATGAACCAAGTACCATCAGGCGTTGGCGGTGCCGACTGAGACATTTTTGACAGAGTTCTCAGCCGTAGACATGCCGACACACATGTACTAACCACCC